>NC_025995.2:122420854-122471329 GCF_000442705.2 Elaeis guineensis
CATCTTTAGGTCTTTGTTTCTTCTCTACTTATCTATATTCTTGGTGGAAATTTTTAAATTCTTATTCCACCTAGGGTTTTGAATCTTTGATCAAGTATTCAAGGGTTTTGCATTCTGGGTTAAGATTCTTGGTTTACTTCTATTACATGATCATTCTCCTGCTGTGGTGGGTTAAAATTCACTGATATGCTTAGTGATTTTAATGCTGGAACACTCGAAAGGGTAATTGTTTTGCATTTTTTTTTCTTTCCCTGATTGAACATGGTAACTGCAGTTCTTTTGATTTTGGAATTCCTTGGGAGTAATTTGAGGCATCTATATATGTGCATATGTATGTATTATGAGCTTATATGGGAAATCTTGACATGTTAAGGTGTGGAATGTTGGGCTGAGCAATAATCATTGAATTCAATAATTGCAGTATTATGAGCAAAAACATTGTTTCCCACAGATGTGACTGCATGAAGTCATGTTTTTTTGATTGTCTTTATTTAGCATCTGGGTTTCATAAGATGAGTGGAACACAGATGAATGCTGAGGTGGAGATGTAGCAAGCTCTAGAATTTTGTGACAAGTACAGTAAAAGTACAAGATATGTGTTAATTGAGGATGGAACCATCTTGAACATACTTAGATGAAAAGCATGTTCATAAGATATTACAGGACATTAGCTTAAGGAAATGATGGTTGATATTTGTTTCATTGCGCAGAGGAATTACGAACAATGAAAGATAATCTGAGTAAAAGTTGTGCTGGTATTTTAAAAAGCGGTCCTGACACTAGATGCGTATTTCATAGATAGTTTTGGCATCAGAGGATTCTTAAAACTGATTCTGAAACAGAGATGAGCTTCTTGATTATATACTTAGGACAGCATGCATAATGGTATTTCTGTTTTTATTTTTTTTTTTCTTCATCAAATGGGCTGGATCAATGTCTCTATAATCTTAATGATCTTTGTATCATATGATTCCTGTCTTTTTTCAGAGAAACAGTGAAGAAGAAGAATACCACTTCCCATGGTCTTCCCAAAAAAGCTTGATTTAACATACGATGCTTGAACTTTTTCATTTGTGGGAATACCTTACATAGCATGACTAAAAGCTCTATGAAAACTTTGAGGCGACAAAAATTGGATTCTGAAGCAGTATTATTTATTAAGCCAATCGGATAAGGTTTATTGGTCATGGCTTGTGAAATTGAGTGTTGACTAAGTCTATAATTTGGTGCTTTCCTACTTGTGCAGTGAAGATGATATTCATTTTATTTTGCTTCAGGATTTGCTTCTTTCTTGAAGACAAGTATGATTCTTAGTTACCGGAAGCGGGTAAGCATCCCTTAAAAGGTTTTTAACAACAAACTTCTAAGGAAGTAGTTTTGGGGATAGCCTAATGCCAGAATGTGTTTATCCATCTATTTGCCCATCGAGTTTCTGGTGAATATATGATCTGATGGTATCTGTGGATTTGGAGGTGTGCTCATTGCAACCCACCCCCCCATCTTTCTCTGAAATGAAGCAAGAAAATCATACCGCCTCTCCTTTTTTGTGAATTTTGAAAACCATCTTCAGGCAATCCATTCCTCTATCAAGGACCACCAAAATCACCATTTTGACGCGTGTAGTCACCAACGAAGTCAGAACTCCCAAATTATTGTAGGGCAAGGTTCTCGAGAAAGATGTCGACCAGCAGGACATGCATTCTTGCTCAGAAGTTTGGTGGGAATTTATTTCTTTTATCGGCATATATTTGGAGAAATCAAAGAAAACAGAAAATAAAAAGCATTAAGATTGTGGGAAATAGGTGAGAGAGCACACTTCAAATATTGAAAGTTGAATTGTATACATAGATAGATATACCCTTGAATACTCAATTAAAATGGAGGGCAATTGCAAGACCAGCTCTATGTCAAAATCTTGTCTTTGCGCAGAGAGAGAGAGAGAGAGAGAGAGAGAGAGAGAGAGAGAGGTGCCAATTGAATGCTAAGCAAAGGTCAATTGGCAATTGAGTCTCTGATTCAAAAATCAAGACTTGACTTTAAAGTTGTATTTAGATGCCTTATTTTAAGACACCCTGTATTATTTAAGTTAGAAACCAATATTTTAACTAGGGTTGAAATTGGATTGGATATGAATCAGGATACAGATATTATATGAATGCAAAAATTCACATCCATAATTATTTTCAAAAAATGTGGATACAATTTGAATATTGAAAGTATGAATATAGTTATGGATATAAGTTTAGATAATTAAATTTTATGGTTACGAAAACAAAGATATGATCAAATAGATGATAAATCAAGTTAGGATTGTATATTTTTTTTTAAAAATTAATAAGTATTATATAAATTTATATAGGATTATAGATAGATTCGGATATTTGATATGGATTGGATAGTTGTGTATCTATATCTATATTTATTTATTTATTTTAATGGATGTGGATATAATTATTAGTTGGATTTTCAAAACTCTATCCATATATGGATTGATTCGGATTCGAAAATAGATTTAGATGGATATTATCCATACTACTTTATTCTTAGATTTTACACTCACCTGAGCTCAGCACCGGCATTTCGCGTGAAATACGATGACGACCACATTATATATGTCAAACCAGCAGAAAGAATGACTGAAAATGTTATTTTTCAATATGATTCCATACCTACCTCTGCGAATATCTATTTTGGTCATGGCTGGCATGGCCGGAGTTCACTTTTTCCGTTTGTGATTCCTATTTTTTTTCATCTTTAATATTTGGTTGAAGCTCTCAGCCCCTTATGTACCCACGAAAAGTAAAAAGAAAAAAATTGACCGTAACATTCCTTCGGGCTATAATTTTGGTATGTCCCATGCATGTAGAGGTCTCAGTTACTGGACATAAAGAATGTTCGTATAAGAAAAATGGGTCGGTCTCTAAGTTAGGACCTGAAGATAACACTTCTCGCTGGGAGGAAGCAAGATTATCCGAACGAGCGTTTGGTACATCGAACAGGTGGAAATTATAGATAATTGTAATCAGATTAGAGCAAACATTGATGGTTACGGTCCCTTATGTAATAAATATATTCTTAATTTCGACTGGTGCTTCTCTTTTGTTTTCCTCTTTTAGGCTAGAGGTGAACTTGAACGTCGAAGACAAACATCAATGACAACATCTTGGAAAGTGGATGAACCGTGAAAAAAGGGTCTAATAGTTTGTTCTAGTCATGAAATTATGTTATTTATGAGACCCGGGCATAGAGACTTTTCTTCTATGCAGCTGAGGATCTAATGTACCATAACGTTTAAACTTCTTTTGCTTCTCCTCCTTTTGGGTGGGCGGGAGAAAGAGTGGAGCAAGTGCAATGAAAATAAAGATGCAGACAGCTTGCGTCCTCCTCTGTTCTTCACCATAAGTTCCGTTGCCTATTTGGTCCCGGAAGCAAATCAGACCATAGTTATCCTCACCCCTCTACTAGACAGACCTATGTGATGAGCTATAGACAACTTGAAGAGCTTCAAGGTAGATTGTCACTATTAAATTATCAATAATATTGATTACTGTGTTTCGTATACACAAGTAATATTATTGTAAAATATTCAAAAATTTTGATTGACTTATTTAGTATGCAAAAAATCAGATTACCGATAATATAAAATCAAAATTTCAAAATATTTTCAATAATTTTGTTCCGATATTTTTTTTTATTCTCTAGTGAGAAAATAATGAGAGTGATGTTGATGTGATAGTGGTGCAGAGATGGCGGGCCGAGGAGTGTGGGGAACCATGGGGCATTGGGGGCGTGGGGAGGGGGCGAGCGCATGTGGAGTCGTGGGGGTGGTGGGGATGGATATGGAGGAGCCACGGGCGGAGGGAGGCAAGAGCGGAGGAGCTGTGGACAAGCAAAAGGAGACAGAGGAGCCGTAGGCCCACGGTGCACGTAGAGTGGGGTGAGGGGTGGGTGGGGGGAGGGTTGGGTAATGAGTTTTGTATGATTTTTTTAAGAGATAATTTTATTTAAAATTTTTATTGCAATATTGTCAAAGAAACGGTAATCTGGATAGCCACTCCTCTCTAAGGTAATTCAGATTGCCTCTTATGAGTCAATCTTAATTGTCAAGACAATTTTGATTACCATCCAAAAAGCATACCAAATGTAGTAATTCAGATTATCATATTAAATTGTCCAAATCTGGAGAGATTGCCAGCTACTAAATGCAACCTTTGTGTTACGTAGATAAGTTTAAACCAGTAATCTTTGAATATAGGAATCATATGAAATTAGGAAATCAGGTTGATGAAGCTCAATGCTGTCTGTTCCCTTGAGTGTCATGTGATGGCACATGATTTGTAAATAGACTGATGTAGCGTATTAAAAGAGTAAATGATTTTAAAGTTGGTTGATTCTAAATAATTTTAAATGACTTTGTTCTATCAAAAAAAATTTATTTTTCATTAAATGAAGGAAGCATGAGAAATTTTTGGATAGATTTAATCTACCATATGTGCTGTAGATAAAACTAATAAAAAATACATATTTATACTTTGAATTTAAGAATTTATAACTGTTGGGGTAGATCCTTGTTATTTAACTAGCCCCATCTAATCAATCCCAACTGGAGACCTACCTCGATAAAAGCAAACGTCATTGGAAGAATACTAATGCAAAGCTATCAGTGTGGAGCCGGATCGTGAAAATCATTATAAAGCCGCTCTCGGTGCAAAGTCGGGGTCACTAGAGGGCTGACCTTATCGAAAGATCGTGGTCCCCAGGAAGCCAGCCTCATCGGGAGGCCGACCTCATCTGAAAGCTGAGGTCGATGGAAGTCTGACCTCAACATCATCTGGACGTGTCAATATTATTCAAGTTAAAGACTATATCGGCCAATGATCGGCCTATTTTTTAAGTGACATAGATGAGAACTGACGTACTTACCATCGCGATAGCCCTAATTCGGAGATTGGGTTCTTCAACTGCTTACGGTGTCTGATATTTCAAATCGGTCATCCACCGACCTGGCTCTCCAACCTTATTTGGTGAGCATAGAACTGCTGGCAGGTGAGATACTCACCTCGGATTGCTTCCAATCCCTTTCATCTTGCTCCAACTAGTGGCCGATCTGGATATCGACATCGATCAAACAGTTGACGGTCAAGTGTGGCCGTCATGTAGTCCTATCGAGTCACATCAAGTCGTATCATCTTGAGGTCATATTCTAAGCGATCTGTCGTGCACCATGATAGGACACCACAAAGTCATTATACCACATATGCACGATGAGGCTCGCCGCTGTGACCACCGACTTATCGGACAAAAGGCATGCTCGCTGATAGGGCCATTTTAAAGATATCCCATATGGCTCCGTATGATTGGATGTTCTCGGAATACTATTCCATCCTTTCATCCTTCATCCTGCTCCCTCTATAAATGGAGCTAAGAAGGGACCCCCACTTAAGTACTCAGGGCCCAAAATTCTGCCTCACTTGCTTCTCCGCCTGTTGAGCTAAAAATTGACTTGAGCGTCAGAGGATCGTCATTGAAGCCATCTCTGCGCAGGTATTTCTTGCAGGTTTTTCGACTGCCACTGGATGCCATCGATCAACCTTTTCGTCCAGCCTAAGTTGATCCTTCCTCTATTCAATACATTGTGAGTCCTCACTCTCGTTCTCAACCCTCTCGACTGTGATCTCTCTCTCCGATGAGCGGTCCTTCTCCACCAGCTTCTTACCATTCGATACTCAGATGAGACGATCTGACTACTCCATCAGAGATGAGCTGCAACAGTTTGACGTGCTAGGTAGGGGGAGAGAAACATCCTTTCAAGAGTTATAATGGCTAAGATGAGAGCGTAAAATGCTTTCCTTAGTTCTGCTTGACGCTCATTGCGATGTGATGTACTTTCGATGACCTTCGGAGAGCTGAGTACCTCACGATCGGAGGAAACAGTGGACCAGCAATAGCTTGCCATCTTGCAGCAAGTTAGAGCATTGACGGAGGATGTCCATAATTTTCAGCAGATTGCAGAGTAGCAGCAATGGCGGATAGAAGATTCGACACCGTAAGATGTGTCCTCCAGGCAAAGTCCCTAGTTCCATCCTCCATGCCGTCACTCATCTCGATGCTCCCATCGAATGGCTTCTCGACTATCCGACGATCGTCACAAGCTGACTCTCGGTGCAATCCACGGGCCACTTTCAATGATCGCCGGCCCCTTCCCCTCGACGAGCTTCACACAAGGGGAAGAGGCCGTGATCTCTATCAAGATCTTCTTCTAGGAAAGATTCTACCTTAGGATATTTCAGGCATCTCGATGAATCTCAGCGACGGTTGGATGAATGCGACCTCAGATTGAAGGAGTTTGATTGCCGTTTGAATCAAGCTCCAAGTGAACAATCAAGATCCTACTGGTGAGCTTGGTGTCAACACCCATCCGCCCTTCTCTCGATAGATTCTTGACGAACCAATTTCGAATCAGTTCAAGATACTGCAAGTGAAACTATACAATGGCTCCACCAATCTGCTCGACCACTTCAAGAGCTACAAAGCTCTTATGCTTCTTTAGGAGGCATCCATGCTCTCTTCTGCATCATCTTTCTGGTCGCCCTCAGAAAGACCATTCGAACATGGTACTTCGGATTTCAATCGGAGAATATCCATTCATTCGACTAGCTTAGACAACTCTTCTTGATGCACTTTGGTACCAATCAGAAGATGCTGCAGACATCCAATAGCTTTTTCTTCTACGAGACTTTATGGCATGCTTCAACGTTGCCACCCTGGAGGTCTAGAACCTCGATGAATCGATGGCCGTTGCGGCCATGAAGTGGGGGCTATGCAACTCCAAGTTCACTTCTCTAAACAAGATGCTTTTTTTGGACATATATTGAACTTCTTGAGCATGCACAGAAGTACATCCGAGCCAAGGAGGGAGAAACTGACCGACATCGATCTGAGAGCAAGGATCCGAAGAAGAAGACCAAGAAAGAAGGAACCTCCATGGAACCTAGTTTAGCTTGCACTGAGAGGGAGGCTCCACATTTCCGACCAAGTTCGAAGCTTAAGAACTTCGGCCCTAGGTATGATTCCTACACCCTCTAACTACTTCTCGTGCACAGATCCTCATGGAGATAGAGGGAGAGGACTACCTTCGACGACCTCAGTCGATGAAGATAAGAGTAGCATTCCGTAATCAGAGATGCTATTGTCGATTCTATTACGACTATGGCCACAACACCAAGGGGTGCATTGAGTTGAAGAATGAGATAGAGGACCTAATATGCGGAGATACCTCAAAAGTACATGTGGGATCTACCTACATAGCTATCGGGTGATTCTCAACCTCAGCTGTGCCTCGATGAGGTAGCTCACGCTTAGCCTATGGTGGGTGTGATCAACGTGATCTCAATGAGATCGAGACTTCGGAGAGCCGACGACTTAGAAAGCTCTCTCAAATGTGAGCGATTAAATGATAACATCATTTTCTCCGAAGAAGATTTGTAAGGAGTCTAAACTCCTAATAATGATGCTGTTGTTGTATTAATGATGATAGCCAATTATGATGTAAAACGATATCTTATTGATAATGGAAGCTCAGTCGACGTAATTTTTTATGATTGTTTCTCTCATATGCGACCTTCTATTGATTGACTTAAACTAGTCAACGCTCCTTTAATCGGGTTCACTGGCGACTCAATCAAAATAGAAGAAGAGATAGAATTTTTATCACTGTCGGATGATCATCTCAACAATCGACCATGTAACTCAATTTTTTGTGGTTCGAATTCCTTCCACTTATAATGTTATTTTGGGATGACTTGGGCTAAACGCACTCCAAGCAATCGTCTCAATATATCACTTGCTTGTGCGCTTCCCAACGATGAAAGAAATCGATGAAATGAGGAGAGATCAGCTGCTGGTCCGACAATGTTACTTAACTATAATCAAAAGAAAAAGTCAGCTAAAGTTCTTCCCATCGATGACGAATTGGATCAAAAAAAGGAAGAAAGTTGAGAAAAATCCACGGAGTGACTCACCTCGATGCCCTCAATGAGGAGATCCGATCAAAACTGTTCAAGTCGGATCTTCCTTAAGCGACGAACTAAGGGAGAAGTTGATCAACTTGTTGAGAAAGAATATAGATGTCTTCATCTAGTCTTCTCAGACATGCCAGGCATCTCACCTGAATGTGATTGTCTACTGACTAAATATCAACGTCAAGCACAAGTAGGTGAGACAAAGGAAAAGAAGTTTCACTCCCAAGCGACAGAAGGCTATTGACGAGGAGATCGATAGATTGCTAGTAGCTGACTTCATCCGTGAGGTGACCTATCTAGATTGGCTTGCGAATGTTGTGATGGTCAAGAAAGCTAATAGCAAGTGATGGATATGCATCGACTATATCGATCTGAATAAAATTTATCCGAAGGATAGCTTTTCACTACTCCTGATTGATCAACTGATCGATGCTACGTCGGACCATCAGCTGCTCAACTTTATGGATGCCTTCTCTGACTATAATCAGATCTGAATGATGTTGGAAGATGAGGAGAAGACAATATTTATCAGCAACAAAGGCATGTACTACTACAAAATCATGTCTTTTGATCTAAAAAATATCAGGGTACATATCAGAGGCTGGTCAACAAAATCTTCAAGAACTAGATCGATCGCAATATAGAGGCTTACATCGATGATATGCTCGTGAAGAGCAAGGAAGCTGCTCTCCATATCGATAACTTAGTAAACGCTTTTGATACCCCAAGGAGACATCAGATAAAATTGAATCCAACTAAATACGCCTTCGACGTCACGTCGAAAAAGTTTTTTGGTTTCATGGTGACGAAGCGAGCATCAAGGCCAACCCCAAGAAGATCAAGGTGGCTCTCGACATGAAGCCTCTACCAAGAACCTCTTGACGAGATATTCAGAAGCTGGTGGGATGCATTGCGTCTTTGAGCTGATTCATCTTCAAGTCTGTAGAGTGATGCCTTTTCTTCTTCAAAATCCTCAGGCAGATGAACTTCACTTGGATGGAAGAATGACAGAAGGCTTTCGACGATCTGAGATAGTATCTGAGTTCTCCTCCACTTCTGACAAAGTCAAATACCGACGATGAATTACACATGTATTTGGCTATGACTCCTGAAGTTGTGAGCTTGGTACTAGTTCGATAAGAAATAAGGTGCATAAATTGATCTACTACATAAGTTGGATGCTACGTGGGGCGAAAGTTAGATTATCTTCGGATTGAAAAGGTGGTCTTCATGATTATCATGATGACTCGATAACTGCGATCTTATTTTCAGACCCACTCAGTGAAGATTCTGACCAATCTCTCCTTGAAAACTCTACTTTAACAACCAGACACTTTGGAGAGGATGGCCAAATGGGCAGTCAAATTCAGTTAATTTGATCTCTTTTATGTCCCGCGATCCTCGATGAAGATCCAATACTTACTGATTTTGTTGTCGAGTACACTCTGATCGATGATAGTCAAGTCGAGGACCACCCTCAAGGAGAAGCTTCAGAGCCTGTGTGGATTCTATATATGGATGGAGCCTCAAATGCCCAAGATTGCGGTATAGATCTCATTTTGATCAATATCGATGAGGTGGTGATTGAGTACGCTTTTCGGTTTGACTTTAAAGCTTTTAACAATCAAATTGAATACAAAGCTCTGATAGTCGGACTGAAGATTGTCAAAGATCTTGATGTAAATACCTAAGGGTGTTCACCGATTTGCAGCTGGTCATCAGACAATCTCGAAGAGAATATGAGGCCCAAGATCTAATTCTTTCCAGGCATTTACAGAAACTCAGATTTTTGTAAATGAATTTTGATTACTTCGAGGTCTGTCACATCCCCCACTCAGAGAATGTCCGAGTCGATTCTCTGTCATGACTTGCCACATTTGGCTGCGATGAGTTGGAGAGAATCTTCATCGACCATCTCAAAAATCCAAGCATCGACTCTGAGGAGGAAGTTCATCAGGTTTAGATCAATCATGAGCCGAGCTGGATCGATTCGTTTATTGAGTTTCTGATCAACAAAATCTTACTAGCTGATCTTATTTAGACATGTCGAAGGAAAAGACTGACAGTCCGATACGTGATCATCGACAACCAACTCTACCATAGATTGGCATCTTTGCCCTGCTCAAGTGTCTCCGACCCTCCAAAGCTGACTACACTCTTCAAAAGGTATATGAGGTATTTGCAGCAATCACTTGGGGGATAAGTCGCTATCCTACAAGATACTGTGGTAAGGATATTATTGACGACTATGCAGAAGGATATATTGCCGACCTAGTACAGAAGTGCCACTAATACAGAGGTTTGCCAATATCCAAAGGCTTCCATCAAATCAACTCATAACCATTTCAGCATCATGGCCATTCGATCAATGGGGAGTTGATATGCCGGTCCTTTTTCATTTGTCAGTGGATAAAGAAGGTTCATTATCATGACCATCGACTACTTCACCAAGTGGGTAGAGGCCGAATCGTTGGCGTAGATAATGAAAAAAACTATCGATTTTTTGTGAAAATCCATCATCTGTCACTTTGATCTACCCCAATGATCATCACTGATAATGGTCGTTAATTCGACAATATCAGATTTGAAGAATTCTACATAAAGTACCACATCATCTATAATTTATCTTGGTCAGGCACCCGCAATCTAATGAAGAAGCTAAGGTGACCAATAGGACAATTCTACAAAGCCTGAAGATAAGAATCGATCAAACCAAAGAATGTTGGACTGATGAAATCCCTAGTGTCCTATAGTCTGACCAAATAACTCCTTGGATCTTGACTGAAGAAATCCCCTTCAAACTAACTTTTGAGATGGAAGCTGTGATCTCGATTGAAATCGACCTATCTTCGACTTGAGTGGAGCATTACGACGAACGAACCAATTCGGACAAGCGACGAGCTGATTTGGACTTGCTCGATGAGATCCAAAGACGAGCCTAACTTAGAACAGTTTCTTATCAGTAAAGGATAGCTCGGTATTACAACTCTCAAATCAAGTCCAAAATCTTTCAAGCTGGAGACCTAATCCTTAGGAGAGCTAAATCTCCAAACCGATCGAGCAAGAAAAGTTATCCCAAATTGAGAAGGTCTCTATAAGATTTCAGTGGTTCTACAATCTAGAGCATACAAGATCGAGAGCCTGGATGGCACAAAGATTCTTGAGATCTAGAACGTCAAGAATCTATAGATGTATTATCAATAGGAATGCCTTATAAATAATATTTTTTCTTTCCTATAATTTTGCATTAAACACTCTAACTATCGGAGACTTAACCCTTGGTTGAATTAGAGATCATCTTGATTAAGTTCGAGGTGTGACGACAACAACCCTTGGTCAAGGACCAAAGTCACCTCGGTGAGATTTGAGGTGCTACAAACCACAACGCTCCTCTGTGATGGAATGGCCTACAACAAAGACCCTCGTGAAGGCCCCAAGTCATCTCGATGGATTTCGAGGTGCAGTGTGGTCAAAATCATTGACAAGACATGGGTCACCTGACAAAATTCGAGGTGTAATGACAGGAGTACTGATAACACCAGAGGTAGCCTCCACTGGATCTGAGGTGTGATGATGAAACCCTTAAGTCGATGGAGCAAAGATGTCGTTGAGCCCAACTTTCTTAAGGCTCACAACGTAAAGTGCGGCTAAGCTCTCATAAAAAACTTGATTGGCCATCCGTATCGGTCGGACTAAAGTATCACAAATGGTAGATCAAGTCAGAGACTCTCCTAGTTTCATCAGATGGGAGGCCGACCTCGTCTGAGGACTGACCTTTCGAAGCTGACCTTCCAAAGGCCGAATCCCTAATGAAGCCTTCATAATGGGAGAGAAGAGCTGCCCATGACAAAGTTGATGAAGCTGAGGAGAAATCTAAGGAGGAACTCCGAAGAAGTCTTCATCAAGAAGCTCCTCCAAAATGAGTCGACCATGACCTCGACAAGACCGATACTACGGGGGGTAGACGACTCGGGATGTTCCTCCAACTCAGAAAACTCCTCCAAATATCAGCAACTTGGTCGCTTGACAGCTGACCAATCCACACCCTCGTCGGTTGGTATCCGATGAGACATTATTCAGCTAATATTTATTTAATGGAGATGTGGAGTCCGGCAATTATTAGCGTGCCAGTTATGGCCGAAGAGCCACTGGGGTATAAGCTACGGTTCGCAGCACAGATCTAGATGAAATTTGACATTATTCATCTAATACCCATTTAATGGAGCCGTGGAGTCCGACAACTGTTAGCATGCCAGCTATGACCGAAGGGCTGCTGGAGTATAAGCTACGATTCGCTATGCAGACTCAGATGAAATCCGACGTTATTCGGCTAATACCCATTTAACAGAGCCATCAAGTCCAATAACTGTTAGTGTGCTAGCTATGGCCGAAGGACTACTGGAGTATAAGATACAATTTGTGGTGCAGACCCAGGGAAAAAAAATTTGTGGTTAGTCGGTTTGTCCCTGATTGATCAAGGATCAGCTGATCTGGAATGAAGTGGAGATACGATCATGCTCTGCTTTAACCACCATACTTCGAACTTGATGAGATGCTCTATAGAATGGCAACCCATGCTTTGAAACAACAAGTCCGTTGTGCGTGGCTTTCGGGATAGTTGTCAGGAAAAGCAACTCAGATCCACACATCGGTTAACTCCTTTCGTCCGATGAAGACAACGTAATCGGACTCAGAAGTTGGAGGACAAGTGTTGGGGTAGATTCTCATCACTTAACCAACCTCATCCAATCGATCTTAATCGAAGGCCTACCTCAATAAAAATTGATGCTATTGGGAGAATATCGATGCGAAGCTACTGGTGTGGAGCCAGATCATGGAGATCATCATAAAGCTAGTCTCAGCGTAAAGCTGGGGTTATCAGAGGGCCGACCTTATTAGAAGACTGTGGTCTCCAAAAGTCGGTCTCATCAGGAGGCCGACCTCATCTGAAAGCTAAGGTCGGTGAAGTCTGACCTCAACATCATCTAGACGTGGCAACATTGCTCAAGTTAAAGACTACATCGGCCAACGATCGATCTATTTCTCCAGTGGTATTGGCGAGAAACTGATGTATGTATCTATCACGATAGTTCTGATCCAGAGATTGAATTCTTCAGCTGTCTACAATACCTGATATTTCAGATCGATCATCTATCGACAGACTCGCCAACCCTACTTGACGAGCCCGGACTGTTGGCACGTGGGGTACTCACATTGGACTACTTTCAATCCCTTTCATCTTGCTCCAACTAATAGCCGATCTGAATATCGACATCGGTCAAATAGCTAGCGGTCAAGTATGGCCGTTATGCAGTCCCATCGAGTCACATCAAGTTGCATCGTGATAAAATATCACAAAGTCATTAATTATGCCACATGCATACGATGAGATCCGCCACTGCGACCATCGATGTGCCTGACAAAGGCATGCCCACTGACAGGGTCATTTAAAGATGCCTCCATGCAGCTCCATATGATTGGACGTTATCGGAATGCTCTCCTGTCCTTTCATCCTTCATCCTGCTCCCTCTATAAATGGAGGTAAGAAGAGACCTTCAAGTGGTACGCACACTCAAGTACTCAAGCCCAAAGCTCTGCCTAACTCACTCTTCCACTTGTTGAGCTAAGAACTAACTTGAGCGTCGGAAAATCCTCACCGGAGTCATCTCCGATGAAAGCTTTTCTTGCAGATTTCTCGGCTATTGCTGGACGCCATCGGCCGACCTTTCCATCCGATCCAAATTGATCCTGCCTCCATTCAATGCATTGTGAGTGCTCGCTCGCATTCTCGGCCCTCTCGACTGTGCTCTCTCTCTGACAAACGTCTTTCTCTACCAGCTTCTTGCTGTTCCACATTCAGGCATGACGATCCAACTCTCCCATTGGAGATGAGTCGCAACAATAACCATCCGAATACATCCTGTTTAATCTTGTAACCATTTCAACATATTGCTGTTTAATTGCTCAGTGCACCCTTGTATGCTGTTGTGACATATTTTCATTGATTTTACCTATAGCACATGTCATAGACTAAGGCATATTTTGGCAAAGCTTTCGGAGACACAAAAAGTATTTTTTTGATTCTCCAAAAGTACTTTTAGATAGCATAATGGTATTTAATAAATAGCTGTGAAGTTATTTTGACTTTCTCAAAAAGTTGAAAAAATTTCTTGAAAAATACTTTAAAATGAAATTTTTTTTTAAAGTACTTTCTGACTAATATCGAAAAGTTATTTTGAGTTTGATGAATTTTTCTAATGATCAAAATATTCATCAACAAATCTCATATTATTATACTATAATATTGAATATTATATTATATATATAATATAATAATATATAATATTATATTGTATCATACTTCGGTATATAATATTATGTAATGCTTTTTTTTGTCATTTTAGCATATCAAATACACTTTCTCATTTTGATTATCAAACAAATGTTAATATTTATAATATTTTAAAAATATAATCATCAAACAGCAATTACGTTTAAAAAAAAAAAAAAAACTTTACTTTCAATAGTTCCACTCTGTAAAAGCTCTCATTTCTAAGACTCCTAAAACTCCACTATCAACCACAATCCTAAACAGGGTTAAGTCTATCATTACTCACGGCCTTGCACTAACAGCCGTGTCCGCTCTTACAAACCCACACTCATCACGCATGTCCGGTCTCACGTACATCAGTCAACACACCCAGCAACCAGCATACAATGAGGAAAAAGGGAAACGAAAAGCTGAAAATATTATTGAATAAATAAATAAATTAGAATCGTTGTGATTGATCTAATAAATAATATTTAAAAAAAAAATTTCAAAAATTCTATCTTATAAAAGCTCTCATTTTAAAGATTCCAAAATCTCCTCTGTCAACGGCAATCTCAAACTGGATTAAATCTATTATTACTCAGAGTCTTGCACCAATGGCCATGTCCACTCTTGCAAACTCACACTCATCACACGTGTCCGGTCCCATGCTCGTCGCTCAACGCATCCAACAACCGACATACAGCGAGGAAAAATGGAAACAAAATGCTGACGAGATTATTGAATAAGTAAATTAAAATTATTGCGGCCAATCTTCTCGTCGTCTGATTATCGAAAATGCACATCTGTACAGAAAGTTCTCACTGATCGGAGATGCCTCCGATAGGGATCTCCAACGGTCAAATCAGAGAGAAGACTAGGCAACAGTGGAAAGAACCAGGGCTCAGCGAGAGAGAGCTTGAGAGCTTATCAAAACTGTTACCTTATCCCATTTTATAGTAGAATACGGTATGATCCCGTCATTAATGGTACAGACAACTGGAGAGTTGTCAAATCATTGGGGGCTATCAAATCATTGTGGGTTGTCAGATCATCAGAATTAACCCGTGTCCTTGACAGGACAATATCCCATGACGTCGTACAGCATGTCCTTGGCAGGACAACAGTCCATAGCGGTTGTACGGCATTTGGACGGACTGGCCGACTATATATCGATATTTGATCGTCGGGTGACGACTCGAAAATACTGTCGGCTGATCTGGTGCTTGTGAAAGTCGGATGTCAGCTGCCACCCCCGACAGTGAGTCGGTGATATGAATTCGGCCTCTCAACCGGTTGGAGATAGTATTGGCCTGTTTGGCCGACATACCTTCGGTCGGATATTGTCTGCAGTCATTGTCGGAGTCGTCTGTCCGTTCGGTGGGTAGAGTCGGGCGTCGGTCGGACCGTTCCGAGGACAAGTCGGCGTATAGGGATCGTCGGTATATCCCAACAGTTGCCCCCCCACTCCTGAGTCTGATGTCGTATTGGCCCGCGTTACCACGTGGGCGACGGCCTTGGCAAAAAGAGTGGTTTTCCATTACGTCACGTCCTGACTCTGCCGACCGTGCCAACAGATGATCCGACGTCAGACGTCTCGTTGGGAACGTAACCACGCCGCGTCATGTCTCATTGGGAACTGGTCTAATTAACTGCCGTCGGTTAATTAATTTCGAGACGTGATTTTTCTGCCACACATTTGGGGGCTATTGGGCCGAACTGTTCGCGCGGATGGAGGCGACGTGGCTCGATCTGGGACAGTGCGTCGAACCGTCGGACCAAGGAAGGGCCCAGGCGTTGCCACGTGTCAGCATCTGGAAAACCCTCGTTCGGTGCACTTTCAACTTCGATCGTCGAAGGGTCTTATATATATACGGCCACTTATATCCAAAGCTTCACTTTTTACTGCTCTGTTTCTGGCGCTGAGGCCCTGTCGAGTTGTCCCCCAGTCCCAGGTAGCTGTTCCTGTCCTCCTCCTTTGAAAATCCTTCTCGAAGCTTTTCATTCTTGTCCCTTTGCATCTTCGCTCCCTTTGCATTTTTCTTTTTGGTCTCTTTTCTTGGGGCTAGCGTTATGGCTAGAACCTCTCTTCGAGGAAGTTAGTTGGGAACCCGACCATGATTCCCGGTCGACCCCGGAGGTGGAGGCTTCTTCACTTTCAGGGCCGAGCGTCGAACGGCTTAGGGAACAATATGGTATCCCGGAGCAGTTTCGACTTTTCGCCCATGGGGCGGAGGGTCGGGTTAACAATCCGCCTCTGAGTAGGTGGCCTTTTACGTTGAGGACCTTCGGACTGGTCTTCGCTTCCTGATTCTGGAGTTCGTCCGTAATGTCCTAGATTATTACGGGCTTTGCCCAACGCAACTGACGCCGAACTTAGTCCGACTAATAATCAGCTTTGCCTTGTCATGTCGGCTCTTGCCGACCTTCTCCCGCATCTCTCTCTTCCGGACGTTCTTTGTCCTCTGACCCCACCCAAAAGTGGAGGGTGGTGGTTCTTCAATCCCAGAAGGGCCTTTCATTCATTATCGTCTTCCATCGTCGATCCACGGGTGGAAGAATCAATTTTTCTTCGCTTCTTCTCCCTACCCTGGGGTTTCCTTCTCGCTGGGGCGACCCCCGAACTCAGCCGAATGAAAACAGCCGAGTGGAGGCAGAAGACCGAGAGGACTTTCTCCGACTGAAGGATATGTCGGTGCTGAAGCAGAGAGAGCTCGTCACTGAGCAAGCTCTCTATGATGCCGGCCTAAGTTCGGTTCCCCTTAGGTATAGATCGGTCTGTCGTCATCTTTTGACTTTTTCATCTATCTTCGAACTCGTGCTAATTTTTCGTTGAAATTTCAGGCATGCCGCCGAGAGTAAGACTGACAGATGCCGACATTCGGCAGCATACGATGAGAAGAGATCGCGCCCGGGATGGACCTTCGCGGCACCCAAGAGGCCCCAGACATCATCCCGACTGCCGTGGCGATGGCGCTGCACAGCCTGACACCGGACGAGCGTCGGGCTCCGAACCAGTCATTGCCCTATTGACGCCGGTGTGCCACCCGAGGGCCGTCCGAGGAAGGGCGGCGGAGGGTGTGGCTGAAGGAGTACCAACGGCATGCCTGTGGAAGAGGTTCGGGTCGAAGCACGAGAGCTCGAACGACCTGCGGCGGCTCCCGTCGCGCCCTCGGGAGGAGCTCAGTCGAGTTCAAGCTTTCCCAACTTTCTTCGACCTCAGGGCCTGGGCGACTGCTCGGGGAAGGCTCTAATGGCACCGGCGGACGACTCGAGGTCGGTGGACCACATCGCATCGTCCGACGCTTGGATCCCGAGGGAGCGTCAGCCCTGGCCGACCACAACTTGGCCAGAGGTTGTGTCAGGCAACCATTCTCCTAGCTGACGGGACTCTTGAAGAGTCGGCAGGTGATGAGATGCTCTCTTCCTTCTACCCAACCATAATCGAGGTGAGTTCTTCTTTTTCTTTCCTCTCTATTATTATTTTCATCATTTTATTTTTCTGACGACCGACCTTCCACTTGCAGCTGATCCACACCATGTCGAGTTGGAGGCCAGGTACGGAGGTTCGGGACATCCGGGCGGCCTGGAAGGATAGGGCAGAAACATCGAAGCCGAGAAGGTGACGCTGGTGGAACAGCTAAGCTGTCGGTCAACCGCGAAGCCAGGCTGAGGAAGAGATTTCCTACTCACCGATGGTTGGCTGCTCGGAGGTCGAACTTCAGTCGGCCCGCGAGCAGGTCCAGCGCAAGACCCGTTCGTTCATCGGCTGCGGCGTGAGCGGGACGGTTACATCAGCGACTCGAGGCCGAATGCGAACAACTTCGGATCAGCCTGGAGAATCTGGCCAAGGCCGAGGAGAACTTGTCCTTCGCTCAAGCCGAGCCGACATAGCGAAGGGGAGGCAGAGTCGGCCAAAAAGGCATTGAGTCGGGCAGTGGAGGACTTCCGCGGCTCAGACGAGTATCGGGAAGAGCTTCTCGAGAGCGGCTTCGCCTCCTACGAGTGGGGTAGAGGATGCCCGGGGTGCAATTCTGGGGCTATACCCGAACTCGACCTGAGCAGCGTCGTCCCTCCGGGGTCGGAGGAACAAGCCAGAGGATGAGGCCGACCTGATACCGGAGGATCAGATGGCTGCGGAGGAGGCCGTCCCTGGCCGGTGGAACGAGCTCCGAAGGTGAGGCGGCTCCAACCTCCGATCCCACTCCGACCGAGCGGGTACATCGATCGCTTCCAACTTTTCGTCCAGGAAGTTGACTCCGACGAGTAGTCGGTGTATCTATTCCGTATTTTTTTTTGTTTTATTTTGTTCCCTTTGATACTTGTAATCGGGTTTCGGCCAATTTTGTAAGTCTAACTTCAACTAAATGAAATTGAAGACTTTTCAAATTTTTCACTGTATGCGGTTCAAAATGTATGTCTCACGAGACATCCCCAGGGTATAGGTCGTAAATCCGACATACCTCGTTAGGACGTTCGTAGGATCCAGCGTTGTCGACCAAGGTAGTCAGTAGCGTGCACCCTGCTAAGGGCAGAGCAAGCCTCGATCGCAGACCGGCATCCTGACTGTCACAAGGATGGCGTAGGATCCGATGGTCGAGAGCCGTCCGATGAAGTTACTCGGGTGTCGACTGCAGGTCGAGCATCCATCGCCCAGACCTTGGCCGGGCATGCACGTCGAGCCGAGTGTCGATCAATCTCCGACGTAGCTCGTTGACGTGATCATTCCGTAGAATCTGATAGTCGAGTGATATCTGACGTATTCGGTTAGGATAATGATGACAAGTCAAATATCCATTGCTCGACCCTTGGTCAGGCGTATACATCACGATATATGATAAACGGTGGCAAGCTGAATATTTTTCGATTGATCGTGATCAAGTCGGTATATCGCAAGTGCGATGTAGCTTGTTGACACGATCGTGTCATAGAATCTGATAGTCGAGTGGTATCCGACGTATTCGGTTAGGATAATGATGACAAGTCGAATATCCGTTGCCTGACCCTTGATCGGACGTATACGTCGCGATGTATGATAGACGGTGGTAAGCCGAATATCCTTCAACCGATCATGATCAAGTCGGTATGTCGCAAGTGCGACCGTGGTCGTCTTGGTGCTTTGTCCTTCTTAGTCGAAGCTAAGTCAGCAAGTTAGCTAGCCGTGTTGATCGAGAGTCGATTGTGGAAGGAGCGCGGCTTCAACTTAGAGAGGTTTCATTGCCAGCGCTGGCCTTCTATTAGTGTAGACAGAATGGTTCTCGTAAGAGTTCGATGTGTCGTCGGTGATCGGGCCATAGGTTTCCAACGAAATGTCAGGCCCAAGTCAGGGCATCGGGGCTCGTACCTCTGGCGAGGGCCGACCCTCGGTGGAGAGCCGAATTTTGTAGACTCTGGGGCTTTGAAATTGAGTTGTATTCCGAACAAGGGCATACAAAATTCACTGATGGTATAATTTCAGGTTGTCGGCATTCCAAGTCTGGAGAATGGTCATCCCTTCCAGGGTCTCAAGTCGGTAGGTGCCCGACCTGCAGATATCCGCTATCTTGTAGGGTCCTTCCCAGTTCGAGAATAGTTTTTCTTGATCTAGAGGCTTCGAGACTTCTGCCTTTCTTAAAACCAGATCTCCAGGTCTGAAAAACTTTGGCTTGACTTTAGCATTGTAGTATCGGGCCACTCTTTATCGATAGGAAGCCATGCAGAGTTGAGCCTCGCATCGAAGTTCGGATAGGAGGTCCAAGTCAGCTCTCCGACACTCGGAGTTGCCTGGTTCACAGTACTGCTCAACTCTAGTCGATGGTAGCCCGATCTCGAGTGGGATCATTGCCTCCGTCCCATAGGCCAAGTTGAAAGGAGATTCCTCGGTCGGAATATGGGGTGTCGTTCGGTACGCCCACAGGACTGAGTGCAATTCCTCGACCCAGAGACCTCTGGCTTCGTTCAGTCGAGTCTTCAATCCATGCAGCATGGTCCGGTTGATTACTTCGACTTCTCCATTGGACTATGGATGTCCGATCGAGGTCAGCTTGTGCGTGATATAAAATTTTGCACAGAACTCTCTAAAGTCTTGGTTGTCGAACTGTCGCCCATTGTCGGTGATGATAGTGTGTGGCAGTCCGAATCTGGAGATGATGGACTTCTGGATAAAGTCTTCCATCTTACGCTCGATGATTTGTGCCAGGGATTCGGCCTCCACCCATTTGATGAAGTAGTCGATTGCGACGACTATGAACTTCCTTTGGCCAGACGTCGGGGGAAAGGGCCGAGTATGTCGATTCTCCATTGGGCGAAGGGCCACGGGGCGACAATGGAAGTCAGCTGGTTGGTGGGCCGGTGTTGTATGTTGGCATACTTTTGACATGGCTCACACCTCCGAACCAAATCAGCAGCATCTTACTTCATGGTGGGCCAGTAGTATCCTTACCGTAGGACTTTGTAGGTCAGGAATTTGCCCCCCAGGTAATTTTCGCAGATCCCTTTATGCACTTCTCTGAGTGCATAGTCCGCATTCGTCGGTCCTAGACACTTTAGCAAGGGAAAGGAGAACGATCTTTTGTAGAGTCACCCATCCATCATTACATATTGGGAGGCCGTCCACCGAAGTCGCTTGGCTTCCGTGGGGTCTTCGGGGCTGGTTCCGTCGGTCAGATACTGAACGATCGGATCCATCCAGCTTGGCTCGGCCGTCAGTTGTAGCACCTCCTCAGCCTTATCGATGCTCAGTTGCTCGAGACTCTCTACGAGTGTCCGGCCCAAAGCACCGTAGGCAGATGTCGCAAGCCTGGAGAGTGTGTCGGCCCGAGCATTCTCCGCCCTGGGAATGTGGGAGATCTCGAAATACTTAAGGTGCGCCACGAGATCTCTCACCTTCTGAAAATATTTCGCCATGGTCGGATCCCGCGCTTCGAATTCGCCTCTGACTTGCCCTCAGCTGGGAGTCGGAGAAGACTCTGAGGCTGTCGATCCCAAGCTCCTTCACCACTCTCAAGCCAGCGAGAAGCGCTTCATACTCAGCTTGATTATTAAAGGCTTTGAAGTTGAATCGAAGGACGTACTCGATAACTACTCCCTCTGAGTTGGTAAGCAGGAATCCGACCCTACTCCCTTGAGCATTGGAAGCTCCGTCTATGTGTAATACCCAAGTTGACCTGGGGTTATATTCAAAGGTCGCAGCTTCTTTGGAGCTCCTATCTTCTGACATTTGATCGGTTGTCGGGCATTCCGCAATGAAGTCAGCTAGGACTTGGGTTTTCAAAGTGGGTCGCGGTCGGTACTGGATGTCGAACTCGCTCAGCTTCATCGTCCATTTCGCCAGTCATCCTGATGTGTCGGGACGATGCAGGATCGCCCTCAGGGGTTGGTCGGTGAGAACCACGATGGCGTGCGCTTGAAAATACGGATGGAGTCATCGCGCTGATATGACCAAGGCAAATATCATCTTCTTCGCTCTTGAGTATCGAGTTTCGACTTCGTAGAGCACTTTATTGGTATAATATATGGGTCGGTGAATTCAACTCTCGTCCTCCCGGATGAGTACCGAACTAACTGCCTCTGGAGCGGTAGCCAAGTAAAGGTACAATATTTCTCCGACCTCTGGCTTTACAAGCAGGGATAGAGAAGTCAGATATTTTTTCAAATCTTCGAAGGCTTGCCGGCACTCATTCGGCCAAGAGAAGTCCTTTGTCTGCCTCAGGGTTTTGAAGAACGAGAGGCATCTCTCAGCCGATCGAGAAATGAATCGACTGAGCGCAATGATCCTTCAATTGAGCTGCTGTACTTCCTTTTTGGTATTCAGGTGCCGCATGTCGATAATCGTCTTTATCTTCTCGGGATTGGTCTCAATTCTGTGTTGAGAAATGAGGAACCCGAGGAACTTCTCCGAAGTCACTCCGAAGGCATACTTGGTCGGATTTAGCTTCATCCGATATCGTCGAAGAGTGCGAAAGGTTTCTTCCAAGTCTTGGACATGATCTGAAGCCGTGCGCTCTTCACCAGCATGTCATTCACGTACACCTTCATGTTGTACCCGATTTGAGCTTTGAAGACCTTATTGACGAGTCGCTGGTAGGTGGCTCCGACATTCTTCAGACCGAAGGGCATCACTCTATAACAGTAAAGGCCCTTGGCGGTCACGAAGGCCGTATGCCCTTCATCCTCGGGCGCCATCCAGATCTGGTTATATTCGATAGAGGCATCCATGAAGCTGAGCAAGTCGATGATCGAACGTCGCATCCACCAATTGGTCGATCTTCGGTAGTGGAAAGCTGTCCTTTGGACAGGCTCGATTCAGGTTGGTGTAGTCGATACAGATCCTTCACTTTTTGTTGGCTTTCTTCACCATGACGATATTGGCGAGCCAGTCGCGATATGTGATTTCTCTGATGAAGCCCGTGTCGAGTAGTTTGTCTACTTCCTCGTCGATAGCCTTTTGTCTTTTAGGGGCGAAATACTGTTTCTTCTGTCTCACCGACCTCATGCCAGGGGCGATGTTGAGTCGGTGAGTTATTATTTTTGGAGAAATGTCGGACATATCCGCTGCCGACCAAACGAATATGTCGACGTTGGCTTTCAATAGCTCTATCAGTTGTTATCGGTCTGGGTCAGACAATTGCGACCCGACCCAGATCACCTGTTCAGGATTTTTTGCCATCAGGATGAAAATTAGCTGTTCAGCCAGTTCACCCCATTCCTCCTCTTCCCGTTGGTCCAACTTATCGACCGACAGGAAATCCTTTGATTTATTATTTTGAGTTGAGATTTGGAAGCATCGTCGAGCGAGCTGTTGATCCCTGCGCATTTCTCCAGCTCCATTTTTAGTCGGGAACCGGACCAGCAAGTGATATGTCGAGACTATCGCTCTAAGAGCATTTAGTCTGGATCTTTCAAGTATGACGTTGTAGGCTGAAGGTACTCGAACGATCGTGAAGGTCAAGTGGACGATGCTTTGTCGTGGTTCGGCCCCATCTGTCACAAGAAGAGCAATTTCTCCTTCCACTGCAATGGCATCTCCGACGAAGCCTACTAGGGGCGTAGAGACTCTCCTGAGTCGGTCAGTCGACAGTCGCATTCGGGAGAAGGTCGAGTAAAATAAAATGTTAGTCGAGCTTCCATTATCAACAAGAATCTTTTTTACATCATAATTCGCTATTGTTGCCGAGACAACAACAGCGTCATCATGGGGAGTTTGGATTCTCCGAGCATCTTCATCTGTAAAAATAATTACATCATCCCGACGGGGCTTCTTCGTCGACTCTCCTTCGACAGTCGTCCCTCGGTCGAGTCGTTTGGAGATCATGTTGATGACCCTGGCAGTAGGCTGGTTATTTACTGCCTCTTCAGTCGGTTGGGGTCATCGGTCGAGAAGGGGTCGAGCCGGTGGGTCCCTTCGATACTTTTCGAGATACCCTCATCATATGAGGGCCTCTATTTCATCCTTGAGTTGGATGCATTGCTCGGTGTTGTGATCGTGGCCCCGATGGAATCGACAGTATTTTTTTCGATCGAGGCCCTTTGCCTTCAGAGGTGGAGGCTGTCGCAGATATTTTGCTCCTTCGATCTCCATCAGGATCTGCGCACGAGGAGCGGAGAGAGGGGTGTAGGAGTCATACCTACGATGCGTCGGTCTCGGACTCCGCCGTCAAGGCAATCTCAGGCTCCGCCGTCAGGACGAGACCTGTTTATCGGTCGGGGGCCTGCTGGGTTCGGTAGGAGCCCGATTTTCATCCACTTCTCTTTCTGGCCTGTGCTCTCGGTCAGGCGTCGGTCGGAAGCTCCTTCGTCCGCATGCATGTATTTGTACATGCGCTCCAGCAATTCGGCATATGTCCGGGGGAGGATCTTGTCCAAGGAGTATGTGAATCGGGACCCCCTTAGCCCCCTCTTCATGGTCGAGATAGCCATGTCTTCGTTGAGGTCCCGAACCTCAAGTGTGGCCACATTGAATCGGACCACAAAGTGTCGGAGTGTCTCATTTTCTCTCTGCTTGAGGGAGAAAAAACTGTCCGAGGTTCGTGGCGGTTTTCGACTGGTGCTGAAATGGACCACGAAAGAATGCTCGAGCTGTCCGAAGAAGTGGATACCTCTTGAGCAGAGGTCGGAGTACCAGGTCCTGGCAGCTTTACGAAGGGTGGCGGGGAAGCCGATGCAGAGGAGGGCATCGGTTGTCCCTTGAATTGTCATGAGAGCCTTGTAACTCTCCAGATGGTCAAATGGATCGGTGGAGCCGTCGTAAGGCTCCACATGAGGCATCTTGAATCGACTAGAGATCGGTTCGTCGAGGATAAATCGGGAGAGAGATTGGGTGGTCCGAAAGTCAACGTCGTTTGAAGACTTCTGACCATCCACCTGGAGCTGGGCAAACCGATGGTCGATTTCTTCGAACTTACGTTCGTAGTCGTCCAACCGTCGGTGTTGAAAAACTCCAGAAGTCGAGCCTCCCGACGAATTTGAGAGGGAGGCAGACGGTATCCACGGCCGCTTCTCCTTCCTCGCTCTCTCCAGCTGGGAAGGAGAGGGACGTCGAGATTGGTGGGTGTTGCATCATGGCCGCCTCCCTCCTTCTCGGTGGGAGTGCTGAGATGGCTGCTCTTGAGAAAGAGACGGAAGTTGACGCGGGTGTCGGCGACAGCTTCTAGACGGCATCGGGTGCGCCGTCGGTTGTTTCGCCGGCGGTTGCGACAACTGGATCGGTTGTTGTTGGAGGTTTTTGACTGCGTCCGTCAGAACAGTCATTTGCCGCACGATCGCCGCAATCTGTGCCTCCGTGGTCACCACGGGATGCGGAGAACTGGGTTCCGCCATGGAGGGTGAAGGAGGGCCTCTTCCCGACGGGAAGAGCGCCTCGCCGATTCGATAGCTCTCGATCGTTGAGCCCTGATTTTTGTCATCCTGAGAGATTTTTCAAGCTCTATGAAGTACGAGCTGCACCCCCTTCCTGGCGTATCAAATCTGTTGCGGCCAATCCCCTCGTCGCCTGATCGTCGGGAATGCGCACCTGCAAAAAAAATCCTCATTGACCGAAGATGCCTCCGGCGGGGACCCTCCGACGGTCAAGTCAGAGAGGAGACTAGGCAACAGTGGAAAGAACCAGGGGCTCAGTGAGAGAGAACTTGAGAGCTTGAGAGCTTACCAAAACTGTTGCCTTATCCCGTTTTATAGTAGAATGCGGTATGATCCCGCCATTAATGGTACAGACAACTGGAGAGTTGTCAAATCGTCGGGGGCTATTAAATCATTGTGGGTTGTCAGGTTATCAGAATTAACCCGTGTCTTTGACAGGATAATGCCCCATGGTGGTCGTACAGCATGTCTTTGGTAGGACAACAGCCCATAGCGGTTGTACGGTATTTGGATGGGCTGGCCGACTATATGTCGGTATTTGGTCGTCGGGTGACGACTCGAAAATACTGTCGGCTGATCTGGTGCCTTGTGAAAGTCGGATGTCGGCTGCCACCTCCGACAGTGAGTCGGTGATATGGGTTCGACCGCTCGACCGGTTGGAGACAGTATTGGCCTGTTTGGCCGACATACCTTCGGCCGGATATTGTCGGCAGTCATTATCGGAATCGTCTGTCCGTTCGGTGGGTAGAGTCGAACGTCGGTTGGACCGTTTTGAGGATAAGTCGGCGTATAGGGGTCGGCCGGTATATCCCAACAAAAATCGTTATGATTGATCTAATAAACAAGGTTTTAAATAAAGCTTTACTTTCAAAAAATACCGCTATCAACAACAATCCTAAACAAAGTTAAGGCTCTGTTTATTAGAATTTTTAAAATTTTTAAAAATAAATTTTTTATAAAAAATTATTTATTATTTAATAATTATATTTATGAAGTACTTTGAAACTTTAACATATGTTTGGTAATTAGAATGAAAAATATTTTTGATACGATAAAATGATAATAAAAAATATGACACAGTATTATATAGTGAAGAATAATATAATATATTAACATATTATTATATTATATAATATTATTATAATTATAATATAATATATTAACTATAATTTAATGTAATAATAGATTGTAATATAATATAATATATTATTATAATATAATTATATTATATTATTATTAAAATATTCTTGTGTTATATTATATTATTATAGGATAATAATATTATAATAGATTATATTATATGTCCATGACATAAATATTATTATATTTTAAAATATTATTTCATTATATAATATTATTATTATATAATAAATATAATATAATAATATATACTATAATACGATATTATTATAATTATGATGTAATATATAATATAATATAATAGATTATAATCTAATCTAAATAATAAATTATAATATAACAGATTATATTAAATTATTATAATATAATAATATAATATTATTAATAAATATTGTTATATCAAATTATATTTTAATAACATAATAATATATTATAATAGATTATATGTTTATAATATATTATAATATTAATTTATTATTATATTATATTATAATAATATAATATGATATAATAAGATGTAATTATAAGATTTTTTAGTAGATATTTTGATAATTAAAAATTTTATTTAAATCAAAATAATTTTTCAATATTCATCAAAAAAATATTTTTGAAGAAAGTTTCCAAATAGAAGTTCTTTCGAATAGATCTTTTTAATTTTTTAATAAAATTAAAATAATTTATTAATTTTTTTATTAAATATTATTATATTATTTAAAAATATTTTTTGAGGCTTAGAAAATACTTTACGTCACTCTAAAAACTTTGACCAAATAGGATCTAAGTCTACCATTGCTGATAGCCTTGCACCAACAGCCGTGTCCGCTCTTACAAGCCGACGATCATCACGTGTAACCGGTCCCATGTACGTCATTGAACACATCGAGCAACAAGCGTACAGCGAGGAAAAATGGAAATAGAAAGCTGACAAGGTTATTGAATAAATAAGTGAATTGAAATTGTTATGCGTGGTCTAATAAACAACGTTTTTTTTTAAAAAAAATTTACTTTCAAAAGCTCAAATCCTGTAAAAGCTCTCATTTCAAAAGATTCCAAAAACTCTGCTATCAACGACAATTCCAAACGAGGCTATAAGCCTTGTACCAACAGCCATGTCCGCTCTGACAAATCCACACTCATCACGTGTGCCTGGTCCCATGCATACGGCGAGGAAAAATGGAAACATAAAACTGACAAGGTTATTGAATAAGTAAACTGGAATCATTATACTTGATCTAATAAATAATGTTTTAAAAAGAGCTTAACTTTTAAAAGTTCTATCTTGTAAAAGCTCTCATTTCAAAGACTTAAAAAAGCTACACCATCAATAACAATCCCAGTCATGGTTAAGCCTATCATTCCTCAACGCCTTGCACCAACAGCCACGTTCGCTCTTACAAATCCATATCATGCGTGCCCGGTTCCATGCACGTCACTCAACACATCCAACAACCAGCATACAGCGAGAAAAAATGGAAACAAAAAATTGACAAGATTATTGAATAAATAAGTAAATTGAAATTGTTATGCTTGACTTAATAAACAACGTTTTAAAAAAAAATTTACTTTCAAAAATTCTATCTTGTAAAAGCTCTCATTCCAAAGACTCCAAAAACTCCACCATCAACAACAGTCCCACACAGGAGCAGGCCTATCATTATTCACAAACCTTGCACCAACAGTCGTGTCCGCCCTTACAAACCCACACTCATCACGCGCGCGTACCCGGTTCCATGCACATCACTCAACACATCCAGCAACCGGCTGCGTACGGTAGGAAAAATGGAAACTTGAATGAATAAGTCAATTGAAATCGTTATACTTGACCTAATAAATAATATTAAAAAAAAATTACTTTTAAAAACTCGACCTTGTAAAAGCTTTCATCTCAAGGTCCTAAAAACTCCACTATTAACAATAATCTTATACAGGATTAAGTTTATAATTACTCACAACCCTCGCTACAACAGAAAAGAATATTTACGATGTAAAAAAAATATTATAAATATTATATTTTTATCGTAAATACTTATTTATGATAGAAATTTCATCGCTCTTACTGCATTGCTAAAAATGTGATCGCAGATAATATTTTACGATGAAAACGAAATTTTCATCTCTAAAAATTATTTTTTTGCAATGAAATACTTGCATCGTAATTTTTTTTATTTCTTAAATTATTTGCGATGAAAACCATTTCATTGCAAATAACATATTTCCATCGTAAATAAAATTATTTACTACAAAAATTATTCATCATCAATAATTTAATTAATAAATTTAATATTTTTTAAAAAATAAAATAAAATATTTTTTTTGTGGCATAAAATTTCGTCATAAATAGTTCCATCGTCAAAAAAATTATTTGTGACTATAATGTTCCATCACAAATAATTTTATTTTTTTTTAAATTTAAAAAATAAATTATTTGCGATAGAATAGTTTCGTCGTAAATAATCTTATTTGCGATGTATTTTTCATCGTAAATAATTTCATCACTAATTAAAATATAATATTTTTTAAAAAAATAATTTATAAATATATATTTTTGATTTATATTTTTAATATTTTATATTTATAATCTATAAAATTAAAATAAAAATTGACATAATAAATCTATAAATAAATTTAATAATTTTATTATATCAAAATATAATTATAAAAAAATAAATTTAATAATTATAAGAGATCTAAAATAAAAATAAAAAAAATAAAAATAAGTCTTATTGGCCATTAAGCATCAGCATCTGGAGAAGGAGAACATATGGAGGAGCTCGAACTGGCCTGCATACTGCTGTCTCATCAGCGTTATCATCTGTCCCATTTGTGTATCCACTCCATCATCTGCCTCATCAGTTGTCGATCCCCACTGGTCCGCTATCGATTTTCAGCAGCTTGTCTCTGTATCTCTACCAATCAGACATCACAGGTAGTTTGAGGTGCTACAAACCATGATGCTCCTTTGTGATGGAATGGCCTACAACAAAGACCCTCATGAAGGCCCCAAGTCATCTCGATGGGTTTCGAGGTGCAGTGTGGTCAAAATCATTGACAAGACATGAGTCACCTCGACAAAATCTGAGGTGTAATGATAGGAGTACTGACAAGACCAGAGGTAGCCTCCACTGGATCTGAGGTGTGATGATGAAACCCTTCAGTCGGTGGAGCAAAGATGTCATTGAGCCCAACTTTCTTAAGGCTCACAATGTAAAGTGCGGCTAAGCCTCTTATAAAAAACTTGATTGGCCATTCGTATCGGTCGGACTAAAGTATCACAAATGGTAGATCAAGTCAGAGACTCCCCTAGTTTCATCAGATGGGAGGCCGACTTCGTCCGAGGATTGACCTTCCGAAGCTGACCTTCCAAAGGCCGCATCCCTAATGAAGCCTTCATAATGGGAGGGAAGAGCTGCCCATGACAAAGCGGACGAAGCTGAGGAGAAAATCTAAGGAGGAACTCCGAAGAAGTCCTCATCAAGAAGCTCTTCCAAAATGAGTCGACCATGACCTCGGCGAGACCGACTTTATGGGGGGCAGACGACTCGAGATGTTCCTCCAACTCAGAAAACTCCTCCAAATATCAGTAACTTGGTCGCTTGACAGCTGACCAATCCACATCCTCGTCGGTTGGTATCTGATGAGACATTATTCAGCTAATATCTATTTAATGGAGCTGTGGAGTCTGGCAATTATTAGCATGCCAGTTATGGCCGAAGGGCCACTGGGGTATAAGCTTCGGTTCGCAGCACAGATCTGGATAAAATTTGATATTATTCATCTAATACCCATTTAATGGAGCCGTGGAGTCCGACAACTGTTAGCGTGCCAGCTATGACCAAACGGCTGCTGGAGTATAAGCTACGATTCGCTATGCAGACCCAGATGAAATCCGATGTTATTCGGCTAATACCCATTTAACAGAGCCATCAAGTTCGATAACTGTTAGTGTACCAGCTATGACCGAAGGACTGCTGGAGTATAAGATACAATTTGCGGTGCAGACCCAGGAAAAAATTTGTGGTTAGTCGGTTTGTCCCTGATTGACCAAGGATCAGCTGATCTGGAATGAAGTGGAGATACGATCATGCTCTGCCTTAACCACCATACTTCGAACTTGATGAGATGCTCTATAGAATGGCGACCCACGCTTCGAAACAACAAGTCCGTTGTGCGTGGCTTTCGGGATAGTTGTCAGGAAAAGCAACTCAGATCCACGCATCGGTTAACTCCTTTCGTTCGATGAAGACTACATAATCGAACTCAAAAGTTGGAGGACAAGTGTTGGGGTAGATCCTCATCACTTAACTGACCTCATCTAATCGATCTTAATGGAGGCCTACCTCGGTAAAAGCTGATGCTATTGGGAGAATATGATGCGAAGCTACTGGTGTGGAGCCAGATCATGGAGATCATCATAAAGCTAGTCTCAGCGCAAAGCTGGGGTTACCAGAGGGCCGACCTTATTAGAAGACTGTGGTCTCTAGAAGTCGGTCTCATCAGGAGGCCGACCTCATTTGAAAGCTAAGATCGGTGGAAGTCTGACCTCAACATCATCCAGACGTGGCAACATTGCTCAAGTTAAAGACTACATCGCCAACGATCGATCTATTTCTCCAGTGGCTCGGCGAGAAACTGACGTATGTATCTGTCACGATAGTTCTGATCCAGAGATTGGATTCTTCAGCTGTCTACAATACCTGATATTTCAGATTGATCATCTACCGACAGACTCGCCAACCCTACTTGATGAGCCCGGGACTGTTGGCACGTGGGGTACTCACATCGGACTACTTTCAATCCCTTTCATCTTGCTCCAACTAATAGCCGATCTGAATATCGATATCGGCCAAATAGCTAGCGGTCAAGTGTGGCCATTATGCAGTCCCATCGAGTCACATCAAGTTGCATCATTCTGAGGTCATATCCTAAGCAGTCTGCCACGTGCCGTGATAAGACATCACAAAGTCATTAATTATGCCACATGCATGCAATGAGATCTGCCACCGCGACCATCGATGTGCCTGACAAAAGGTATGCCCACTAACAGGGTCATTTAAAGATACCTCCATGCAGCTCCATATGATTGGATGTTATCGGAATGCTCTCCTGTCCTTTCATCCTTCATCCTGCTCCCTCTATAAATAGAGGTAAGAAGAGACCTTCAGGAGGTACGCACACTCAAGTACTCAGAGCCCGAAGCTCTGCCTAACTCGCTCTTTCATTTGTTGAGTTAAAAACTGATTTGAGCGTCGGAAGATCCTCACCGGAGTTATTTCCGATGAAAGCTTTTCTTGTAGATTTCTCGCTATTGCTGGACGCCGTTGGCCGACCTTTCCATCCGGTCCAAATTGATCCTGCCTCCGTTCAATGCATCGTGAGTGCTCGCTCACATTTTCGGCCCTCTCGACTGTGCTCTCTCTCCGACAAGCGGTCCTTCTCTACCAGCTTCTTGCTGTTCGACATTCAGGCATGACGATCCAACTCCCCATTGGAGATGAGTCGCAACAATAACCATCCGAATACATCCTGTTTAATTTGTAACCATTTCAACATATTGCTGTTTAATTGCTCAGTGCACCCTGTATGTTGTTGTGGCATATGTTCATTGATTTTACCTATAGCACATGTCATAGACTAAGGCATATTTTGGAAAAGCTTTTGGAGACACAAAAAGCATTTTTTTGATTCTCCAAAAATACTTTTAGATGGCACAGTGATATTTAATAAATAGCTGTGAAGTTATTTTGACTTTTCCAGAAAGCTGAATTTTTTTTTTTGAAAAATATTCTAAAATAAAATTTTTTCTTAAAGTACTTTCTGGCTAATGTCGGAAAGTTATTTTGAGTTTGATGAATTTTTTCTAATGATTAAAATATCCATTAACAAATCTCATATTATTATACTATAGTATTGAATATTATATTATATATATAATATAATAATATATAATATTATATTATATCATACTTCGGTATACAATATTATGTAATGCTTTTTTTTTGTCATTTTAGCATATCAAATACACTTTATCATTTTGATTATCAAACAAATGTTAATATTTATAATATTTTAAAAATATAATCATCAAACAGCAAGTTACGTTAAAAAAAAAAAAATTTACTTTCAATAGTTCCACTCTGTAAAAGCTCTCATTTCTAAGACTCCTAAAAGTCCACTATCAACTACAATCCTAAACAGGGTTAAGTCTATCATTACTCACGGCCTTGCACTAACAGCCGTGTCCGCTCTTACAAACCCACACTCATCACGCATGTCCGGTCTCACGTACATCAAGTCAACACATCCAGCAACCAGCATACAATGAGGAAAAATGGAAACGAAAAGCTGAAAATATTATTGAATAAATAAATAAATTAGAATCGTTGTGATTGATCTAATAAATAATATTTTAAAAAAATTATTTTCAAAAATTCTATCTTATAAAGCTCTCATTTCAAAGATTCCAAAATCTCCACTGTAAACGGCAATCTCAAACTGGATTAAATCTATTATTACTCAGAGTCTTGCACCAATGGCCATGTCCACTCTTGCAAACTCACACTCATCACACGTGCCCGGTCCCATGCTCGTCACTCAACGCATCCGACAACCGACATACAGCGAGGAAAAATGGAAACAAAAAGCTGACGAGATTATCGAATAAGTAAATTGAAATCGTTATGATTGATCTAATAAACAAGGTTTTAAATAAAATTTTACTTTCAAAAATCCTACCTTGCAAAAGCGCGCATTTCAAAAACTTTAAAAATACCGCTATCAACAACAATCCTAAACAAAATTAAGGCTCTGTCTATTAGAATTTTATAATTTTTGAAAATAAAATTTTTATAAAAAATTATTTATTATTTAATAATTATATTTATGAACTACTTTGAAATTTTAACATATGTTTGATAATTACGATGAAAAATATTTTTGATATGATAAAATGATTATAAAAAATATGACACAGTATTATATAGTGAAAAATAATATAATATATTAAAATATTATTATATTATATAATATAATTATAATTATAATATAATATATTAACTATAATTTAATGTAATTATAGATAGTAATATAATATAATATATTATTATAATATAATTATATTATATTATTATTAAAATATTCTTGTGTTATATTATATTATTATAGGATAATAATATTATAATAGATTATATTATATGTCCATGACATAAATATTATTATATTTTAAAATATTATTTCATTATATAATAATATTATTATATAATAAATATAATATAATAATATATACTATAATACGATATTATTATAATTATGATGTAATATATAATGTAATATAATATAATAGATTATAATCTAATCTAAATAATAAATTATAATATAACAGATTATATTATATTATTATAATATAATAATATAATATTATTAATAAATATTGTTATATCAAATTATATTTTAATAACATAGTAATATATTATAATAGATTATATGTTTATAATATATTATAATATTAATTTATTATTATATTATATTATAATAATATAATATGATATAATAAGATGTAATTATAAGATTTGTTAGTAGATATTTTGATAATTAAAAATTTTATTTAAATCAAAATAATTTTTCAATATTCATCGAAAAATATTTTTGAAGAAATTTCCAAATAGAAATTCTTTCGAATAGATCTTTTTAATTTTTTAATAAAATTAAAATAATTTATTAATTTTTTATTAAATATAATTATATTATTTAAAAATATTTTTTGAGACTTAGAAAATACTTTACGTCACTCTAAAAACTTTGACCAAATAGGATCTAAGTCTACCATTGCTTATAGCCTTGCACCAACAGCCGCGTCCGCTCTTACAAGCCCACGATCATCACGTGTAACCGGTCCCATGTACGTCATTGAACACATCGAGCAACAAGCGTACAGCGAGGAAAAAGAGCTCTTTTCCAGAATAATACAAAAAAAAACTTAAATACTAAAATATATCAAAACCAAACTTATTTACCAAACTAATACAAAAGGGAAAAACGCCATTTTGAATGGCATTTTTTCCCCCTTCCACGTCACCCTCCTTTTCCACGGTGGCATCATCCCAAAAAAAAAAAAAAAAAAAGAAGAAACGCCATTTGGAATGGCGTCTTTAAAAATGCCATTTTGAATGGCGTTTTTAAAAACACCATTCAAAATGGCGTTTTCAAATTTTTCCACAAAAAAAAAAAAAAAAAAATCGTGAAATAATGAAAAAATTGATTTTTTAAAATTTGAAATTAATAAATAAATTAAAATTATAATTTTGATTGAAATTTAAAATATAAAGATTTGAATTTGTAATTCATTAAAAAAATTAATTTAGATTTTTTATTTAAAATATTTTTTAAAAGATATCAAAAAAAATCTTAAGAATAAAAAAAAATTTATCATAGAAAATAAAAAAAAGAGAAAGAAATTTGAAAGAAATAAAAATTTGAAATTTAATTGAAAACATCATTCGAAATACTTGTCCTAAAAATTTTTAAAAAAATTATAAATTTTAAAATTTTTAAAAAATCAAAAAAAGAATTATAATATAAAAATTAAAAAAAATAAAATTTTAAAGATTAATTGAAATTAAAATATTATTTCAAATTACTTTCTCAAATTAAAAATAATTAATTTTAAAAAGATTCAAAAAAATTTGAAAAATAGGCTAAAAAATTTTTATAAAAATATAAAGAATTGAAAAAAATAGAAATTATAATTGTAATTGAATAACAAATTTTATAATTTTTAATTTTAAGAAATAAGAATTATAATTGTAAATGAAATTAAAATTATATTTTAAATAACTAAATTAATTTAAATATAAATTTTTAAAAAATATTATAAATAAAAGAAAAAAAATACATAATAGAATATCAAAAAGATAAAAATGAAAAAAAACTAAATTAAAATTTAAAATTATAAAATTATAAATTAGATTAGAAAAAATATATCATAAAAGAATAAATTAAATTAAATTAATTACAATTTCTTTTTTAGGGTATTTTATAAATGTGACTTAAAAAAATTAAATTTGAATTAAATTTTGATAAAAAAAAATACATTAAAAAGTTTAAAAAAATGAGGAAAAGTTAAAAAGTTAAAAAGTGAGAATTTTTAAAAAGTCACAAAAAATAAGAATTATAAATTAAAAATTAAAAAAAATTTAAAGTTTAATTGAGATAAAAATATTTTTTAAATATATTTTATAAAATTAAAATTAATTTAATTAAAAAAAAATTCAAATAAAATTTAAAAATGACCTAAAAAAATTTTATAAAAAGATAAAGAATTGAAAAAAAAATAGAAATTGTAATTGTAATTGAAGAACAAAGTTTATAATTTTCAATTTTAAGAAATAAGAATTAAAATTATAATTGAAATTAAAAATAATATTTTAAATAACTAAATTAATTTAAACATTATTATTTAAAAAATATTTTAAATAAAAAAATGGGAGGAAAATTTAAAATTTAATTTGAATTAAATTTTGATCAAAAAATAAATACAGTGTAAAGTTAAAAATGAGGAAAAATGTGGAAAATTTTTTTTGTAAATTAAACTTTAGAAAAAATAATATTTTTTTAATTAAAAGAAAAGAATACGTAATAGAATGCTGAAAAGAAAAAAATGGAAGAAAACTGAAATTATAATTTCAAATGATAACTATTTTAAAATAAATAAAAAAAGTATCATAAAAAAAATAATAAAATAATAATAAAATAAGAATTGTAATTATAAATTTTAAAAAAAATTAATTTTAATTTAAATTAAAAATTATCATTTAAATTATTATTTTTATTATTTAATTTAATTTATTTATTAAAAGATTACAAATACATAATTAAAGAAATTAAAAAAAAAAAGGAGAAAACGCCATAGAGAATGGCGTTTTCCCCTCCCCAAACCCTTTTTCCCCTCGTTCTTCCTTCTCCCCTCCTTCTTCCTTCTCCCTCTTCTCCTTCTCCCTTCTCCCTTCTCCCTTCTCCCTTCTCGATCTTCTCCGGCATCTCTCCGACGGCACGGCGGCGAGGTCTCGACGGCGGTGAGCTCTTCCCCCCTCTCTCTCCCTCTTCCTCTTTCTCTCTCCCTCTTCCCCTCTCTCTCTTTTTCTCATGCCGGCGGCGGGCCGCGCATCCCGACGGCGGGCCCCGCGTCCCGACGGTGGGTCCCGCGTCCCGGCGATGGCCCCGGCCCCCTCCTCTCTCTTCCTCTCTCTCTCTCTCTTCCTCTCTCTCTCCTTCTCCGTGGACGCCGGCCACAGACGGCCGGCGGCGGGCCGCGCGCCCCGGCGGCGGGTCCCGCGTCCCGACGGTGGCCCCCGGCCCCCTCCTCTCTCTCTTCCTCTCTCTCTCTCCCTTCTCCTTGGCCGCCGGCCACAGACGGCCGGCGGCGGGTCCCGCGTCCCGGCGGTGGCCCCCGACCCCCTCCTCTCTCTCTTTCTCTCTCTCTCTCTTCCTCTCTCTCTCTCCCTTCTCCTTGGCCGTCGGCCACAGACGGCCGGCGGCGGGCCGTGCGTCCCGGCGGCGGGTCCCTCGTCCCGGCGGCGGGTCCCGCATCCCGGCGGCGGGTCCCGCGTCCCGGCGGTGGCCCCCTCCTCTCTCTCTTCCTCTCTCTCTCTCCCTTCTCCTTGGCCGCCGGCCACAGACGGCCGGCGGCGGGCCGCGCGTCCCGGCGGCGGCTCCCGCATCCCGACGGTGGCCCCCGGCCCCCTCCTCTCTCTCTTCCTCTCTCTCTCTCTCTTCCTCTCTCTCTCCCTTCTCCTTGGCCGCCGGCCACAGACGGCCGGCGGCGGGCCGCGCATCCCGGCGGCGGGCCGCGCGTCCCGGCGGCGGGCCGCGCGTCCCGACGGTGGCCCCCGGCCCCCTCCTCTCTCTCTTCCTCTCTCTCTCTCTTCCTCTCTCTCTCTTCTCCTTGGCCGCCGGCCACAGACGGCCGGCGGCGGGACGCGCGTCCCGGCGGCGGGCCGCGCGTCCCGACGGTGGCCCCCGGCTCCCTCCTCTCTCTCTTCCTCTCTCTCTCTCTCTTCCTCTCTCTCTCCCTTCTCCTTGGCCGCCGGCCACAGACGGTCGGCGGCGGGCCGCGCGTCCCAGCGGCGGGCCGCGCGTCCCGGTGGCGGGTCCAGCGTCCCGGCGGTGGCCCCCGGCCCCCTCCTCTCTCTCTTTCTCTCTCTCTCTCTTCCTCTCTCTCTCCCTTCTCCTTGGCCGCCGGCCACAGACGGCCGGCGGCGGGCCGCACGCCCCGGCGGCGGGTCCCGCGTCCCGTCCTTGGCCCCCGGCCCCCTCCTCTCTCTCTTCCTCCCTCTCTCCCTTCTCCTTGGCCGTCGGCCACAGACGGCCGGCGGCAGGCCGCGCTTCTCGGCGGCGAGCCCCGCATCCCGATGGTGGGCTCGGCCCCGGCCCCGGCCCCGGCCCTGGCCCCGGTGGCCAGGGCGGGCCCCGCACCCCGACGGCGGTCCTCAGCCCCCCGCCTCTCCCGACGGTGGGCCCAGACGGTTGGTGGGGCCGCATGCCCTGACGGCGGGCCCCGCGTGGCGATGGCTCCGATGCGATGGGCTGCGATGATGGTGGGGCCCACGGGTTCCGGCACTCATTTTTTTTTTATCTCATTAATTTATTTTTATTTTTATCTTTATCTAATTAGATCCAGTTGTATTTTAAATTTTTAAATATATTGCATTTCATGAAAACGTAGACCCGTCAATTGATCAATGTATAATATTCTACGTTATCCGTATAAATATATATGAAATATATATTTTTATATGGATATCGTAAAATACAAACATTGGTCAATTGATTGTCCAGTTTGGACAGTTTGGGAATTATATTTAATTCTATAGATAATTACATTATTCGAATGATATGCGGAGGGTTCGAGAGAAATTTCGGACAGATGGGAGCCATATTTTAACTATATTAATTTTTTTTTTATTTTAACTATATTATATCAGTTTTTGTGGGAGCCATATACAGATGGGATATTGGCTATACTGCCGCAGATGTGTACAGTTGGACACGACATATGGACTGCTAGGGTGCCACTTATTTGTTTTGATGTGGTAGAGTGGCATCTTCCCGATCGTGTCCTGCAGCAGTTTGGTCAGACTCAGGGCATCCCAGAGCAGTTTGATACCAGCCAGGGACTTCATCGTATTGATCGACGAGGGAGAGCTCGTATCGACTGGTGTATCAGACATGCACAGTACATCGATATTTGGGATGCACGTCGAGATCACATTGTTCATGGTGATCCTATTTTGAGAGGTCGTTCATATACTGATGACTACATGGCTTGGTTTTTTAGCATTACGGTGCGAGTCATTGGACAGTCTCAGTATGCAGTTTCTGGATACGAGGGCGAGAGTTCTACTGTACGTCTTTTGGTAAGATTACGAAAATTACTTCATGTTATTTGTGTTATATTTTTATTTTATATTGTACACTATACTGATTGTTTTATACTAACTGTTCTATTTTTATTTTATAGACTGATTCTATGTCGGATCTCGTGTTGGACGCTCGTCGTGCTTTATCTACGACTGATGAGGACGAGTGGATTCAGATACTGCGGGAGATGGAGAGAACGGGTTCCGGAACATTGGTGGCGATTGGTGTTGACCCACATACCTGTGTGCCTTGGTATGGAGCAGTTCGGGGCGCCAGATATGAGTTATACGCCGTCACCATATGCTTCACATATGCCATCACCGCATATTCCGCATATGTCATCATTTGATGCTGGCCTTTTCATCCACAGATGGCAGCGTCTTCTTCTTCCTACATCCCCCAAATGCCATCACCGGGTACCAGTTGGCCACATGAGTATGATACTTTTTTTTCAGGTCCATCCGTGTATCCAGATGAGAGAGTTGAACGGGTCTCTCAGTCCGTAGATGATCCGACAGCATCAGTTATTTCTGAGTAGCATGATCAGCAGATCTCCTCCACTGATATAGGAGAGGAGCCATCACAGCAGGAGCAGCCGGCGAGGACCTTCCTGAGAAGGTCCAAGCGACCACGGGCGCCGCGACGTCCTTGTGGGACTTAGTCTTTGTTGTATTTGTATTTAGTATTTTTACATTTTTGTTGTACTATTTTTTTTTTGTACGTTTGATATTTTTATTCTATTGAATAATATTAAATGTTGATTTTATTTTATATTATTTAATTTTAAATGATTGGATATTATGATTGGTGCATATGGATACACATACTCGAACGTGTCTCAGAACATTAGGAGAGAAAACGTTATGCTGAAAGGACTATAAAAATTATAACGTAAATAATAATATATCAAATGCTGCTCTTTGAATTGAACTTTAGAAAAAATAAATATTTTTTTAAGTAAAGGAAAGGAATACGTAATAGAATGCTAAAAAGATAAAAATGGAAGAAAACTGAAATTATAATTTCAAATGATAAAATTTTTAAAATAAATTTTAAAAAAAGTATCATAAAAAAAATAATAAAATAATAATAAAATAGGAATTATAATTATAAATTTTAAAAAAATTTAATTTTAATTTAAATTAAAAATTATCATTTAAATTATTATTTTTATTATTTAATTAAATTTATTTATTAAAAGATTACAAATAGATAAGTAAAGAAATTAAAAAAATAAAAAATAAAAAAAAGAGAAAACGTCATTCTCTCCCCTCCCCAAACCCCTTTTTCCCCTCCTTCTTCCTTCTCCCTTCTCCCTTCTCCCTTCTCCCTTCTCCCTTCTTGATCTTCTCCTTCTTCCTTTACAAATTTAAGTAAAGAAAAAGAATACGTAATATATCATAAAAATGAAAGAAAACTAAAATTATATTTTTAAATTATAAAAATTATAAATTAAATTAAAAAAATATATCATAAAAATAGTAAATAAAAGAGAAAAAATGGTAATAAAATAGAAATTATAATTTAAAATAAAAAATTAACTTTAATTTAAATTAAAAATTATCATTCAAATTACTATCCTCATTAAAAGATTTAATAAATTAAAAAAAAAAATAATTAAACAAATTATGAAAAAAATTTAAAATTTTTTTTTAAAAAAAAGAATAAAAAAACGCCGAAGGGAACGGCGTTTTCTCCTTTCCCCCCTTCTTCTCTCCTTCTCCCTCTTCTCCTTTCTCCCTCTTCTCCCTTCTCCGGCGTCTCTCCGACAGCACGGCGGTGAGCTGCCTCCTCTCTCTCCCTCTTCCTCTCTCTCCCTCTTTTTAAAAAATTTAAAAAATAAAAATTACCAGAAAGAAAGTCAAGGGGTCGACTCACAGAGTGTGGCAGCCAAAAATTTTGCGTGCCGTTAAACTCTTTTAGCCATGAGTCGATTCATGGGGTCGACTAAAAAATATAAATCTATTTTTCTTACAAAATACGCTTCCAAAAATATTGAAATTGCCTCTAATAGATTACACATCTTTTGTTCTTGCTTTTGAGACTTCAGAATCATATCTGATAAAATTATGATTTTTTTTCTTCATTTTTTAACTTTTTAATGTATTTATTTTTTGATCAAAATTTAATTCAAATTAAAATTTTTTAAGTCACATTTATAAAATATCCAAAAAAATAAATTATAATTAATTTAATTACATTTTATTCTTTTATGAAATATTTTTTTTATAATTTTTATAATTTTAATTTTAATTTTTAATTTTCTTCCACTTTTATCTTTTTGACATTCTATTACGTATTTTTTTTCTTTATTTAAAATATTTTTTAAATATTAATATTTAAATTAATTTAGTTATTTAAAATATTATTTTTAATTTCAATTATAATTTCAATTCTTATTTCTTAAAATTAAAAATTATAAACTTTGTTCTTCAATTACAATTAGAATTTCTATTTTTTTTTCAATTCTTTATCTTTTTATGAAATTTTTTTAGGCGATTTTTATATTTTATTTAGAAATTTTTTTAATTAAATTAATTTTAATTTGAGAAATTAATTTTAAAAAATATTTTATTTCACTTAATCTGTAAAATTTTATTTTTTTAAAAATTTAAATTTATAATTCTTATTTTTTATGACTTTTTAAAAATTTTAACTTTTTAACTTTTCATCATTTTTTAACTTATTAATGTATTTCTTTTTTTATCAAAATTTAATTCAAATTTAATTTTTTTAAGTCACATTTATAAAATACCCTAAAAATGAAATTGTATTTAATTTAATTTAATTTTATTCTTTTATGATATATTTTTTCTAATCTAATTTATAATTTTTATAATTTTAAATTTTAATTTTAGTTTTCTTTCATTTTTATCTTTTTGATATCTATTACGTATTTTTTTCTTTTATTTAAAATATTTCTGAAAAATTTATATTTCAATTAATTTAGTTATTTAAAAAGTAATTTTTAATTTCAATTAAAATTATAATTCTTATTTCTTAAAATTAAAAATTATAAACTTTGTTCTTCAATTACAATTATAATTTCTATTTTTTTTTTCAATTCTTTATGTTTTTATAAAATTTTTTTAGCCTATTTTTTAAATTTTTTTGAATCTTTTTAAAATAAATTAATTTTAATTTGACAAAGTAATTTGAAATAATATTTTTATTTCAATTAATCTCTAAAATTTTATTTCTTTTAAATTTTAAATTATAATTCTTTTTTTTTTATTATTTAAATTTTTTTTAAAAATTTTTAGGACAAGTATTTCGAATGATGTTTTTCAATTAAATTTTAAATTTTTATTTCTTTCAAATTTCTTTCTCTTTTTTTTTATTTTCTATGATAATTTTTTTTATTTCTTAAGATTTTTTTGACATCTTTTAAAAAATATTTTAAATAAAAAATTTAAATTAATTTTTTTAATGAATTACAAATTCAAATCTTTATATTTTAAATTTCAATCAAAATTATAATTTTAATTTATTTATTAATTTTAAATTTTAAAAAACTAATTTTTTCATTATTTCACGATTTTTTTTCTTTTTTTTTTGTGGGAAAATTTGAAAACGCTATTTTGAATGACGTTTTTAAAAACGCCATTCAAAATGGCGTTTTTAAAGACGCCATTCCAAATGGCGTTTCTTCTTTTTTTTTTTTTTTTTTTTTTGAGACGATGCCATCGTAGAAAAGGGGGGTGACGTGGAAGGGGAAAAAACGCCATTCAAAATGGCGTTTTTCCCTTTTGCATTAGTTTGGTAAATAAGTTTGGTTTTGATATATTTTGGTATTTAAGTTTTTTTTTTGTATTATTCTGGAAAAGAGCTCTTTATAAGAGCAGAGATGGCGGTGGGGCCCGGATGCCAGCTGGCATTCCCGTCATGTTAAGTGGGCGGCATTTGCCGACTTCAACCTTCTTGCAATAGTTTGCCGGCTATACACGAAACTTAAGACTTCGAAAATATAATCCTTATGTTCCATCGGGGAGTTACAATTAGAGGATGTTAGATTGACAGAAATGAAGGTCTGAAATCAAAATTGAAATAGATGACTTCCATTCTAATCATTTGGTTAGGAGGAATCCCATTTTGATTTCGATTTCGATTCTGATTTCAGAATGGAATGAAAATAATTTAATCTATATAGAACTCAATCTCTACTATCTTTTATGGATTCAAATTTTAATATCAATTTTGATTACAAATCAAATATTTATAAAAATTTAATCATTTCAATTTTAATTTTAAATTATTTTAATTTTAATTTTAATTTTGATTTTGATTACGAAACAAAGACCTCTCTTATTTTTTTCTCAACAAAACGCTTCATGTCAAGTAAGTCTGCAGTTTTGCCGATTTTATGGCAAGTATGCCGGCAAATCTGCCGACTTCATATGAAGTTTGTCGCAGAAGATATTAAAGGTTGAAATAGGAGCAAGGAGGGATGGTGGGGCTCCTTCTCTCCCTCGCGACTTCTCCTTGGTCTTTCTCTTCTTCCATAATACGTGGCGACCACTGCACCAGTCCCGCTTGGTACCGGTGTTATTAATTGCAGAAGAAGTAGAATTGGAAGGTTCTACTTCTTCCGTGGTTAATATAAGCTTCTGCAAGACTATGCTTCTATGAGTTGGTTGAGAAAGATCATAAAGCCAGAAAAGTAATGCGAACCAAATAACATGGGTGAACAGACCTTGGTACCGGCGAAATGGATCTGCATGTATTTATGCGCACATAAAACAGGTACTCGAGAAGTACAACTTCCAAAATAGTTGTTAGTTTCTTTCCCCCTTTTCTCCAAAATTTCAAGTATCCTTGAGTAGGAAATAATTGATCATAACATTTTTGTTACAATATAATATTAACTGGTGACAAAACTAGATTTAGCAAATCAAAACTCTGATTTAGCATAAGGATTAACATAAAAGATTTGGGAACAACAAAAAGGACATATATGCCTTTTAGGGATGCATAGAAGTACAGTCAGAGGGTTCTCGTATGGTACAATATTGCTGGTAAATTTTCACCTGCATGGCTGATGCAACCAGCCATTTTCAGAGTAAAATGGAAACTTGAATGAATAAGTCAATTGAAATCGTTATACTTGACTTAATAAATAATATTAAAAAAAAAATCTACTTTCAAAAATTCTACCTTGTAAAAGCTTTCATCTCAAAGGTCCTAAAAACTTCACTATTAACAAATTATATTTTAATAATATAGTAATATATTATAATAGATTATACGTTTATAATATATTATAATATTAATTTATTATTATATTATATTATATTATAATAATATAATATGATATAATCAGATGTAATTATAAGATTTATTAGTAGATATTTTGATAATTAAAAATTTTATTTAAATCAAAATAATTTTTCAATATTCACCAGAAAAATATATTTGGAGAAAGTTTTCAAACAGAACTTCTTTCAAATAGGTCTTTTTAATTTTTTAATAAAATTAAAATAATTTATTAATTTTTTATTAAATATTATTATATTATTTAAAAATATTTTTTGAGGCTTAGAAAATACTTTACGTCACTCTAAAAACTTTGACCAAATAGGATCCAAGTCTACCATTGCTTATAGCCTTGCACCAACAGCCGTGTCCGCTCTTACAAGCCCACGATCATCACGTGTAACCGGTCCCATGTACGTCATTGAACACATCAACCAACAAGCGCACAGCGAGGAAAAATGGAAATAGAAAGCTGACAAGGTTATTGAATAAATAAGTAAATTGAAATTGTTATGCGTGGTCTAATAAACAACGTTTTTTTTTAAAAAAAAAAAATTTACTTTCAAAAGCTCAAATCCTGTAAAAGCTCTCATTTCAAAAGATTCCAAAAACTCTGCTATCAACGACAATTCCAAACGAGGCTATAAGCCTTGTACCAACAGCCATGTCCGCTCTGACAAATCCACACTCATCACGTGTGCCTGGTCCCATGCATACGGCGAGGAAAAAATGGAAACATAAAACTGACAAGGTTATTGAATAAGTAAACTGGAATCATTATACTTGATCTAATAAATAATGTTTTAAAAAGAGCTTTAACTTTTAAAAGTTCTATCTTGTAAAAGCTCTCATTTCAAAGACTTAAAAAGCTACACCATCAATAACAATCCCAGTCATGGTTAAGCCTATCATTCCTCAACGCCTTGCACCAACAGCCACGTTCGCTCTTACAAATCCATATCATGCGTGCCCGGTTCCATGCACGTCACTCAACACATCCAACAACCAGCATACAGCGAGAAAAAATGGAAACAAAAAATTGACAAGATTATTGAATAAATAAGTAAATTGAAATTGTTATGCTTGACTTAATAAACAACGTTTTAAAAAAAAATTTACTTTCAAAAATTCTATCTTGTAAAAGCTCTCATTCAAAGACTCCAAAAACTCCACCATCAACAACAATCCCACACAGGAGCAAGCCTATCATTATTCACAAACCTTGCACCAACAGTCGTGTCCGCCCTTACAAACCCACACTCATCACCGCGCGCGTACCCGGTTCCATGCACATCACTCAACACATCCAGCAACCGGCTGCGTACGGTAGGAAAAATGGAAACTTGAATGAATAAGTCAATTGAAATCGTTATACTTGACCTAATAAATAATATTAAAAAAAAAATTACTTTTAAAAACTCGACCTTGTAAAAGCTTTCATCTCAAAGGTCCTAAAAACTCTACTATTAACAATAATCTATACAGGATTAAGTTTATAATTACTCACAACCATCACTGCAACAGAAAGAATTATTACGATGTAAAAAAAATATTATAAATATCATATTTTTATCATAAATATTTATTATGATAGAAATTTTCATCGCTCTTACTGCATTGCTAAAAATGCAGTCACAGATAATATTTTACGATGAAAATAAATTTTTATCTCTAAAAATTATTTTTTTGCAATGAAAAACTTGCGTCGTAAATTTTTTTATTTTTTAAATTATTTGCGATGAAAATCATTTTATTGCAAATAACATATTTCCATCGTAAATAAAATTACTTACAAAAAAATTTTTTATCATCAATAATTTAATAAATAAATTTAATATTTTTAAAAAATAAAATAAAATATTTTTTTGTGGCATAAAATTTCATCATAAATATTTCCATCGTCAAAAAAATTATTTGTGACTATAATGTTCCATCGCAAATAATTTTAATTTTTTTTAAATTTAAAAAATAAATTATTTGCGATAGAATAGTTCTGTCGTAAATAATCTTATTTGCGATGTATTTTCTGTCATAAATAATTTCATCACTAATTAAAATATAATATTTTTTAAAAAATAATTTATAAATATATATTTTTGATTTATATTTTTAATATTTAATATTTATAATCTATAAAATAAAAATAAAAAATTTACATAATAAATCTACCAATAAATTTGATAATTTTATTATATCAAAATATAATTATAAAAAAATAAATTAATAATTATAAGAGATCTAAAATAAAAATAAAAAAATATAAAAATAACTTATTGGCCATAAAGCATCAGATCTGGAGAAGGAGAACAGATGGAGGAGCTCGAACTAGCCTGTATACTGCTGTCTCATAGCTTATCATCTGTCCTATTTGTGCCATCCACTCCATCATCTGCCTCATCAGTTGTCGACCCCACTGGTCCGCTATCGATTTTCAGCAGCTTGTCTCTATATCTCTACCAATCAAACATCACAGGTAGTATGGACGTCATCCTGGACGAGCGTGAGGATGGGAGAGCACTGATCGTATATCCTAGCCCTCTAATATAATGTGGATCTCATCATCAGTAGATGCGGTCGAGCCTCTCAGGGGTAGTTGGGATTTAATCTCCATCATACGATCCTGAAAATTAAAGTTATAGCTATTCTAAGTTAGTACTGAAAATTAAAATATCAAAAAAAAAGTTAAAAAAATTTACATAAATCTCTTGGTTCCCCCCACCGTCCACTCCTCTGACCATCGTTGGTGGATCCGTTAGTAGATCTCGATCCTATCAAGAAGCTCGCCACTCTCTATATTTTCTGTAATTTGAAAGTAATTAATAAAATTTTTTTTAAATATTAAAGAGTTAAAATATACTAAATAAAAGTTACTTACTATCTGCTTTATATGGCGAGTGAATGACCTCGAACCCCCACAGTGTGCGATGGTTTATCTCGCCGATTGGTGGTATTTAAGGCATATCGATCCTATACAGTTAATAGTCAAATTAATAAATAACTAACTGAATTTAAGAATAAATAATTTAATTATTAAACTCTAAAAAAAAATTAGATGCTTAACATGATATGTCGGATCCTCATACTTGCGGCATATGACAGTCCAGTCTTTGATATTGATGCTGTCATATGGCTCGTGTAGTGCTACTTCCATCTTTTGATCTTGCACTACAGCATACCAGTGGCGATGAATGCGATGACTGGTAATCTTTGAAATACGAGTATAGATGATTATCTACAGCTTGTCGTACGTAATCATGCTCAAAATCGATAATATCAAATATTGCCTATCAATAATAAATATTATAAAAATATAGTGCTAATTAAATATTTCACTAAATATTATTTATCTGTAAGTGGCTATAGAAGACCTTCCTCTGAGTTGACATATGTGATACCAATCGGAGAGTGTCACTGAGGCATAGTTGCGGCATATGATTCCAGCTTAGTTTGCTATGCTCGCACCATCCCCTAATGGGCATAGTGTAGCCGGATGAAATTTTGATATAAGATGCTGCCACTCGTGCTCGTGTCCTCCAACGTTCCAGAGATGAGGTTCTTCGATGGACCTCGCTCTCACCTCACCACCTGCACCGAATAATCTGAAACAACAATGAATAAATCATTGGTATGATAGCTATCTATAAACCTAACAGATACAATTAAAAATAAAATTTATTATATAAAAAATATTAAAATACCACTTGGATCCGACTCTACAGCACCCTCTGGTGGCTCTGATGGTGCGACAGTAGAAATGGAGAAAGGCTCATCCTTAAGGGGAGGCTGGAAACTCAGATGTGATCGTCTTCCTTCTACTGTAAACCATACATATAACTAACTTGATATATAAATGAATATAATAATGAATAATAATAGCAAAAAATACATCAATGCTAATGAATATAATTGTATTGCATACCATTATTATAAAAAAGATTCAACAAAGAATATAGATCTACTCATCAATACTCGTATCCTCCTCGATTTGTAGGTCCTCCTTTGAAGTACAATATAATCGACTAATGTATCGTCTTCTATCTTATCGTCATTTATGAATTGATCGTCACCATCCGAATCATCAAAAATTAGATACAAAATCAGCTTCAATTCGTTGGGCGGCAGATCAGCTCTGTTCAAAAGAGTTTATCACAAGTTCTTTGTCAATAAGGAGCTCGATTAATATTTATTCTTCTTCTTGAAAAGCTTCCTCTTCATGTAGATCTGAATCTTCATCCATCTCTAATTGGATTAATATGTCATATACGCCTCTAGATATTATTTTTTGTATGACATGCTAATCACCTCGATATTTCAGATCTTTCAAAAATATTACTACTATTTTGTTTGAGTTACTAATACATATAGCTCATTTTGGTATCATGTTCGTGTAAAATTTACACTGATAAAATGTGGATCGATATGAATATCGATTCTTCTTATTGCTAATATTTTCCACCATTCATACTGAAACAAGAATACTGAATTATTAGATCCATACTTTAGTTCTATGATAACTATCAATACACCAAGATATTTAATCTCCTCTTGTCCTTCATATCCTATCATAGCAATCCCACTATTCTGGATCTGTCTTTATATCTCAAGCTCTTTTATATGAAATCTCATTCCTCCAATGATACAGGATGCGTAGTGGTTAATCTTTCGATCGGAGCCACATGCTAAATCATACTACTTGTTGATCGCACCCTCTTCTTTATTGAAATACTTAAATTTTATCTACAACATAAAAAATTATGTTGGTTCAAGTAATTAATTTTATAATTATTAAAATATAATATAATACTAGTGAAACTTACATGGTCTCCAAACTGATTTGTAAATTTTCGCATGTATAGGAATATAGCCAAGTTTCAATTCCCACATGTATATTTTTGTTTCAGAATATGATTTCGAAAGTCTCTCTCCATTGGAAAGAGTTGTTTTAATCAGTGCTAAATTTTGGTCAAATAATTTCTGACTCCATCAATTCATAGTTTTAAGATGAAGGCATTTGATTAAAAGCTCTAATTTGAAGAACTTTACACAATTTAGATAGAGTGACTCTCGTGCATCCTTTATAAGCTTTGCAAACTGTTCAGAAGTTCCTTCTACCTCATTAATATTGAGTTTATGATTAAAACTATCTTCAGATGTACTAGTACTCATGGGTATATTTGAGCAAACACCTTGATGTAACTCATCCAATAGTGACCAATACCATCATGTTCGATAGTTCAGCAGCATCACAATTTTTTCAATATCGTCATTGTTGCACATAATTTCATTCGGATCACCCTCCGATATCATATCCAGCAAGTATATTTTTTGTCTATACTATAATATAGCAGAGCTCCTCAACAAATGATATGTGATGATATACTATATTGATACATCTCTTGTATGGATTTTATCCTACTGGCACTGTCAGCCTTACGCCATGCAAACTCCATAAAATTTCAAACATCCACTCGATATTTAGGCAAAAAAAATATCCCTGGCATTCATCCAACTTTTATCGATATCCATCTGATAACAAAGAAAACCATTGACAATAAAGAAAATGCCCCTGATATTCATCCGAACTAGATCTCGATCTAGATCTAGATAGGATTCCAAATAGGATCCTGAATTGGATCCCGACCTGAATTCACTATCTATAGATTTTGCATATACAAATACAAGGTAATTGATATCTAATTATTTTATCATTTCAAATAACTTATATAATAAATGCATCTAAGCACCAACTAATAGATAAAGATAGATCTTATCCCTTTAAAAAATGCATCACTTTTATGGTTGCCATAATTTTATTCTTTATCCATATTCGGGGATAATTCGGCAGCATCTCCCTATATGATAAATGGATCATATTTTAACATCTAATATATATTCGAAGAACAAACAAGATAATGTGATGATATTTTTTATAATAAAATAAAGAACGTCATGACAATATTGATGTATTTTTTATTTGCCCAACGGAGCATCCAAGAGCTATTCACAGAGTTTATTTTGGGACTCTAGGACCGACTCTTGAATGAAGTCTAAGGTTACATCAATGCACACATTAAATCACTGATATACATCTCTCTATAGAAATAGAGAGATATACGCGGATTCGAATCAGATCCCGACCTGAATCCCTGACAGGATCCGACCCGTATCTCAACCTCGATCCGACCCAAATTTTGGACCGAATCCCAACCTAGATCCCAGACTGAATTCCAAACTGGATCCTGAACCGAACAGTTCATATGCATTAAAAAATTATATTTTTATTAATAAATTATTAAATTTTTTAAATTTTATTTTTTAATATATTTTACTAAATAATCTCCCTACCCCCCACCCCACACCCCCTGGGCCTCGGTGCCATCCGCTGGAACCAACCCCCTCCACCCCTGGCCACCGCAGGCTGTTCATGAGAACAAACCCCCCCCCCCCCATCCTCGCCCTGGTCCCCAATCCTGCCCCTTGTCCTCCGCCTCCGGCCATCGTAGG
>NC_025995.2:122471429-122694612 GCF_000442705.2 Elaeis guineensis
CGCAGGTATTTCTTGCAGGTTTTTCGACTGCCACTGGATGCCATCGATCAACCTTTTCGTCCAGCCTAAGTTGATCCTTCCTCTATTCAATACATTGTGAGTCCTCACTCTCGTTCTCAACCCTCTCGACTGTGATCTCTCTCTCCGATGAGCGGTCCTTCTCCACCAGCTTCTTACCATTCGATACTCAGATGAGACGATCTGACTACTCCATCAGAGATGAGCTGCAACAGTTTGACGTGCTAGGTAGGGGGAGAGAAACATCCTTTCAAGAGTTATAATGGCTAAGATGAGAGCGTAAAATGCTTTCCTTAGTTCTGCTTGACGCTCATTGCGATGTGATGTACTTTCGATGACCTTCGGAGAGCTGAGTACCTCACGATCGGAGGAAACAGTGGACCAGCAATAGCTTGCCATCTTGCAGCAAGTTAGAGCATTGACGGAGGATGTCCATAATTTTCAGCAGATTGCAGAGTAGCAGCAATGGCGGATAGAAGATTCGACACCGTAAGATGTGTCCTCCAGGCAAAGTCCCTAGTTCCATCCTCCATGCCGTCACTCATCTCGATGCTCCCATCGAATGGCTTCTCGACCTATCCGACGATCGTCACAAGCTGACTCTCGGTGCAATCCACGGGCCACTTTCAATGATCGCCGGCCCCTTCCCCTCGACGAGCTTCACACAAGGGGAAGAGGCCGTGATCTCTATCAAGATCTTCTTCTAGGAAAGATTCTACCTTAGGATATTTCAGGCATCTCGATGAATCTCAGCGACGGTTGGATGAATGCGACCTCAGATTGAAGGAGTTTGATTGCCGTTTGAATCAAGCTCCAAGTGAACAATCAAGATCCTACTGGTGAGCTTGGTGTCAACACCCATCCGCCCTTCTCTCGATAGATTCTTGACGAACCAATTTCGAATCAGTTCAAGATACTGCAAGTGAAACTATACAATGGCTCCACCAATCTGCTCGACCACTTCAAGAGCTACAAAGCTCTTATGCTTCTTTAGGAGGCATCCAGTGCTCTCTTCTGCATCATCTTTCTGGTCGCCCTCAGAAAGACCATTCGAACATGGTACTTCGGATTTCAATCGGAGAATATCCATTCATTCGACTAGCTTAGACAACTCTTCTTGATGCACTTTGGTACCAATCAGAAGATGCTGCAGACATCCAATAGCTTTTTCTTCTACGAGACTTTATGGCATGCTTCAACGTTGCCACCCTGGAGGTCTAGAACCTCGATGAATCGATGGCCGTTGCGGCCATGAAGTGGGGGCTATGCAACTCCAAGTTCACTTCTCTAAACAAGATGCTTTTTTGGACATATATTGAACTTCTTGAGCATGCACAGAAGTACATCCGAGCCAAGGAGGGAGAAACTGACCGACATCGATCTGAGAGCAAGGATCCGAAGAAGAAGACCAAGAAAGAAGGAACCTCCATGGAACCTAGTTTAGCTTGCACTGAGAGGGAGGCTCCACATTTCCGACCAAGTTCGAAGCTTAAGAACTTCGGCCCTAGGTATGATTCCTACACCCCTCTAACTACTTCTCGTGCACAGATCCTCATGGAGATAGAGGGAGAGGACTACCTTCGACGACCTCAGTCGATGAAGATAAGAGTAGCATTCCGTAATCAGAGATGCTATTGTCGATTCTATTACGACTATGGCCACAACACCAAGGGGTGCATTGAGTTGAAGAATGAGATAGAGGACCTAATATGACGGAGATACCTCAAAAAGTACATGTGGGATCTACCTACATAGCTATCGGGTGATTCTCAACCTCAGCTGTGCCTCGATGAGGTAGCTCACGCTTAGCCTATGGTGGGTGTGATCAACGTGATCTCAATGAGATCGAGACTTCGGAGAGCCGACGACTTAGAAAGCTCTCTCAAATGTGAGCGATTAAATGATAACATCATTTTCTCCGAAGAAGATTTGTAAGGAGTCTAAACTCCTAATAATGATGCTGTTGTTGTATTAATGATGATAGCCAATTATGATGTAAAACGATATCTTATTGATAATGGAAGCTCAGTCGACGTAATTTTTTATGATTGTTTCTCTCATATGCGACCTTCTATTGATTGACTTAAACTAGTCAACGCTCCTTTAATCGGGTTCACTGGCGACTCAATCAAAATAGAAGAAGAGATAGAATTTCTTATCACTGTCGGATGATCATCTCAACAATCGACCATGTAACTCAATTTTTTGTGGTTCGAATTCCTTCCACTTATAATGTTATTTTGGGATGACTTGGGCTAAACGCACTCCAAGCAATCGTCTCAATATATCACTTGCTCGTGCGCTTCCCAACGATGAAAGAAATCGATGAAATGAGGAGAGATCAGCTGCTGGTCCGACAATGTTACTTAACTATAATCAAAAGAAAAAAGTCAGCTAAAGTTCTTCCCATCGATGACGAATTGGATCAAAAAAAGGAAGAAAGTTGAGAAAAATCCACGGAGTGACTCACCTCGATGCCCCTCAATGAGGAAGATCCGATCAAAACTGTTCAAGTCGGATCTTCCTTAAGCGACGAACTAAGGGAGAAGTTGATCAACTTGTTGAGAAAGAATATAGATGTCTTCATCTAGTCTGTCTCAGACATGCCAGGCATCTCACCTGATGTGATTGTCTACTGACTAAATATCAACGTCAAGCACAAGTAGGTGAGACAAAGGAAAAGAAGTTTCACTCCCAAGCGACAGAAGGCTATTGACGAGGAGATCGATAGATTGCTAGTAGCTGACTTCATCCGTGAGGTGACCTATCTAGATTGGCTTGCGAATGTTGTGATGGTCAAGAAAGCTAATAGCAAGTGATGGATATGCATCGACTATATCGATCTGAATAAAATTTATCCGAAGGATAGCTTTTCACTACTCCTGATTGATCAACTGATCGATGCTACGTCGGACCATCAGCTGCTCAACTTTATGGATGCCTTCTCTGACTATAATCAGATCTGAATGATGTTGGAAGATGAGGAGAAGACAATATTTATCAGCAACAAAGGCATGTACTACTACAAAATCATGTCTTTTGATCTAAAAAATATCAGGGCTACATATCAGAGGCTGGTCAACAAAATCTTCAAGAACTAGATCGATCGCAATATAGAGGCTTACATCGATGATATGCTCGTGAAGAGCAAGGAAGCTGCTCTCCATATCGATAACTTAGTAAACGCTTTTGATACCCCAAGGAGACATCAGATAAAATTGAATCCAACTAAATACGCCTTCGACGTCACGTCGAAAAAGTTTTTTGGTTTCATGGTGACGAAGCGAGCATCAAGGCCAACCCCAAGAAGATCAAGGTGGCTCTCGACATGAAGCCTCTACCAAGAACCTCTTGACGAGATATTCAGAAGCTGGTGGGATGCATTGCGTCTTTGAGCTGATTCATCTTCAAGTCTGTAGAGTGATGCCTTTTCTTCTTCAAAATCCTCAGGCAGATGAACTTCACTTGGATGGAAGAATGACAGAAGGCTTTCGACGATCTGAGATAGTATCTGAGTTCTCCTCCACTTCTGACAAAGTCAAATACCGACGATGAATTACACATGTATTTGGCTATGACTCCTGAAGTTGTGAGCTTGGTACTAGTTCGATAAGAAAATAAGGTGCATAAATTGATCTACTACATAAGTTGGATGCTACGTGGGGCGAAAGTTAGATATCTTCGGATTGAAAAGGTGGTCTTCATGATTATCATGATGACTCGATAACTGCGATCTTATTTTCAGACCCACTCAGTGAAGATTCTGACCAATCTCTCCTTGAAAACTCTACTTTAACAACCAGACACTTTGGAGAGGATGGCCAAATGGGCAGTCAAATTCAGTTAATTTGATCTCTTTTATGTCCCGCGATCCTCGATGAAGATCCAATACTTACTGATTTTGTTGTCGAGTACACTCTGATCGATGATAGTCAAGTCGAGGACCACCCTCAAGGAGAAGCTTCAGAGCCTGTGTGGATTCTATATATGGATGGAGCCTCAAATGCCCAAGATTGCGGTATAGATCTCATTTTGATCAATATCGATGAGGTGGTGATTGAGTACGCTTTTCGGTTTGACTTTAAAGCTTTTAACAATCAAATTGAATACAAAGCTCTGATAGTCGGACTGAAGATTGTCAAAGATCTTGATGTAAAATACCTAAGGGTGTTCACCGATTTGCAGCTGGTCATCAGACAATCTCGAAGAGAATATGAGGCCCAAGATCTAATTCTTTCCAGGCATTTACAGAAACTCAGATTTTTGTAAATGAATTTTGATTACTTCGAGGTCTGTCACATCCCCCACTCAGAGAATGTCCGAGTCGATTCTCTGTCATGACTTGCCACATTTGGCTGCGATGAGTTGGAGAGAATCTTCATCGACCATCTCAAAAATCCAAGCATCGACTCTGAGGAGGAAGTTCATCAGGTTTAGATCAATCATGAGCCGAGCTGGATCGATTCGTTTATTGAGTTTCTGATCAACAAAATCTTACTAGCTGATCTTATTTAGACATGTCGAAGGAAAAGACTGACAGTCCGATACGTGATCATCGACAACCAACTCTACCATAGATTGGCATCTTTGCCCCTGCTCAAGTGTCTCCGACCCTCCAAAGCTGACTACACTCTTCAAAAGGTATATGAGGGTATTTGCAGCAATCACTTGGGGGATAAGTCGCTATCCTACAAGATACTGTGGTAAGGATATTATTGACGACTATGCAGAAGGATATATTGCCGACCTAGTACAGAAGTGCCACTAATACCAGAGGTTTGCCAATATCCAAAGGCTTCCATCAAATCAACTCATAACCATTTCAGCATCATGGCCATTCGATCAATGGGGAGTTGATATGCTCGGTCCTTTTTCATTTGTCAGTGGATAAAGAAGGTTCATTATCATGACCATCGACTACTTCACCAAGTGGGTAGAGGCCGAATCGTTGGCGTAGATAATGAAAAAAACTATCGATTTTTTGTGAAAATCCATCATCTGTCACTTTGATCTACCCCAAATGATCATCACTGATAATGGTCGTTAATTCGACAATATCAGATTTGAAGAATTCTACATAAAGTACCACATCATCTATAAATTTATCTTGGTCAGGCACCCGCAATCTAATGAAGAAGCTAAGGTGACCAATAGGACAATTCTACAAAGCCTGAAGATAAGAATCGATCAAACCAAAGAATGTTGGACTGATGAAATCCCTAGTGTCCTATAGTCTGACCAAATAACTCCTTGGATCTTGACTGAAGAAATCCCCTTCAAACTAACTTTTGAGATGGAAGCTGTGATCTCGATTGAAATCGACCTATCTTCGACTTGAGTGGAGCATTACGACGAACGAACCAATTCGGACAAGCGACGAGCTGATTTGGACTTGCTCGATGAGATCCAAAGACGAGCCTAACTTAGAACAGTTTCTTATCAGTAAAGGATAGCTCGGTATTACAACTCTCAAATCAAGTCCAAAATCTTTCAAGCTGGAGACCTAATCCTTAGGAGAGCTAAAATCTCCAAACCGATCGAGCAAGAAAAGTTATCCCCAAATTGAGAAGGTCTCTATAAGATTTCAGTGGTTCTACAATCTAGAGCATACAAGATCGAGAGCCTGGATGGCACAAAGATTCTTGAGATCTAGAACGTCAAGAATCTATAGATGTATTATCAATAGGAATGCCTTATAAATAAATATTTTTTCTTTCCTATAATTTTGCATTAAACACTCTAACTATCGGAGACTTAACCCTTGGTTGAATTAGAGATCATCTTGATTAAGTTCGAGGTGTGACGACAACAACCCTTGGTCAAGGACCAAAGTCACCTCGGTGAGATTTGAGGTGCTACAAACCACAACGCTCCTCTGTGATGGAATGGCCTACAACAAAGACCCTCGTGAAGGCCCCAAGTCATCTCGATGGATTTCGAGGTGCAGTGTGGTCAAAATCATTGACAAGACATGGGTCACCTCGACAAAATTCGAGGTGTAATGACAGGAGTACTGATAACACCAGAGGTAGCCTCCACTGGATCTGAGGTGTGATGATGAAACCCTTAAGTCGATGGAGCAAAGATGTCGTTGAGCCCAACTTTCTTAAGGCTCACAACGTAAAGTGCGGCTAAGCCTCTCATAAAAAACTTGATTGGCCATCCGTATCGGTCGGACTAAAGTATCACAAATGGTAGATCAAGTCAGAGACTCTCCTAGTTTCATCAGATGGGAGGCCGACCTCGTCTGAGGACTGACCTTTCGAAGCTGACCTTCCAAAGGCCGAATCCCTAATGAAGCCTTCATAATGGGAGAGAAGAGCTGCCCATGACAAAGTTGATGAAGCTGAGGAGAAAATCTAAGGAGGAACTCCGAAGAAGTCTTCATCAAGAAGCTCCTCCAAAATGAGTCGACCATGACCTCGACAAGACCGATACTACGGGGGGTAGACGACTCGGGATGTTCCTCCAACTCAGAAAACTCCTCCAAATATCAGCAACTTGGTCGCTTGACAGCTGACCAATCCACACCCTCGTCGGTTGGTATCCGATGAGACATTATTCAGCTAATATTTATTTAATGGAGATGTGGAGTCCGGCAATTATTAGCGTGCCAGTTATGGCCGAAGAGCCACTGGGGTATAAGCTACGGTTCGCAGCACAGATCTAGATGAAATTTGACATTATTCATCTAATACCCATTTAATGGAGCCGTGGAGTCCGACAACTGTTAGCATGCCAGCTATGACCGAAGGGCTGCTGGAGTATAAGCTACGATTCGCTATGCAGACTCAGATGAAATCCGACGTTATTCGGCTAATACCCATTTAACAGAGCCATCAAGTCCAATAACTGTTAGTGTGCTAGCTATGGCCGAAGGACTACTGGAGTATAAGATACAATTTGTGGTGCAGACCCAGGGAAAAAAAATTTGTGGTTAGTCGGTTTGTCCCTGATTGATCAAGGATCAGCTGATCTGGAATGAAGTGGAGATACGATCATGCTCTGCTTTAACCACCATACTTCGAACTTGATGAGATGCTCTATAGAATGGCAACCCACGCTTTGAAACAACAAGTCCGTTGTGCGTGGCTTTCGGGGATAGTTGTCAGGAAAAGCAACTCAGATCCACACATCGGTTAACTCCTTTCGTCCGATGAAGACAACGTAATCGGACTCAGAAGTTGGAGGACAAGTGTTGGGGTAGATTCTCATCACTTAACCAACCTCATCCAATCGATCTTAATCGAAGGCCTACCTCAATAAAAATTGATGCTATTGGGAGAATATCGATGCGAAGCTACTGGTGTGGAGCCAGATCATGGAGATCATCATAAAGCTAGTCTCAGCGTAAAGCTGGGGTTATCAGAGGGCCGACCTTATTAGAAGACTGTGGTCTCCAAAAGTCGGTCTCATCAGGAGGCCGACCTCATCTGAAAGCTAAGGTCGGTGAAAGTCTGACCTCAACATCATCTAGACGTGGCAACATTGCTCAAGTTAAAGACTACATCGGCCAACGATCGATCTATTTCTCCAGTGGTATTGGCGAGAAACTGATGTATGTATCTATCACGATAGTTCTGATCCAGAGATTGAATTCTTCAGCTGTCTACAATACCTGATATTTCAGATCGATCATCTATCGACAGACTCGCCAACCCTACTTGACGAGCCCGGGACTGTTGGCACGTGGGGTACTCACATTGGACTACTTTCAATCCCTTTCATCTTGCTCCAACTAATAGCCGATCTGAATATCGACATCGGTCAAATAGCTAGCGGTCAAGTATGGCCGTTATGCAGTCCCATCGAGTCACATCAAGTTGCATCGTGATAAAATATCACAAAGTCATTAATTATGCCACATGCATACGATGAGATCCGCCACTGCGACCATCGATGTGCCTGACAAAAGGCATGCCCACTGACAGGGTCATTTAAAGATGCCTCCATGCAGCTCCATATGATTGGACGTTATCGGAATGCTCTCCTGTCCTTTCATCCTTCATCCTGCTCCCTCTATAAATGGAGGTAAGAAGAGACCTTCAAGTGGTACGCACACTCAAGTACTCAAAGCCCAAAGCTCTGCCTAACTCACTCTTCCACTTGTTGAGCTAAGAACTAACTTGAGCGTCGGAAAATCCTCACCGGAGTCATCTCCGATGAAAGCTTTTCTTGCAGATTTCTCGGCTATTGCTGGACGCCATCGGCCGACCTTTCCATCCGATCCAAATTGATCCTGCCTCCATTCAATGCATTGTGAGTGCTCGCTCGCATTCTCGGCCCTCTCGACTGTGCTCTCTCTCTGACAAACGGTCTTTCTCTACCAGCTTCTTGCTGTTCCACATTCAGGCATGACGATCCAACTCTCCCATTGGAGATGAGTCGCAACAATAACCATCCGAATACATCCTGTTTAATCTTGTAACCATTTCAACATATTGCTGTTTAATTGCTCAGTGCACCCTTGTATGCTGTTGTGACATATTTTCATTGATTTTACCTATAGCACATGTCATAGACTAAGGCATATTTTGGCAAAGCTTTCGGAGACACAAAAAGTATTTTTTTGATTCTCCAAAAGTACTTTTAGATAGCATAATGGTATTTAATAAATAGCTGTGAAGTTATTTTGACTTTCTCAAAAAGTTGAAAAAATCTTCTTGAAAAATACTTTAAAATGAAATTTTTTTTTAAAGTACTTTCTGACTAATATCGAAAAGTTATTTTGAGTTTGATGAATTTTTTCTAATGATCAAAATATTCATCAACAAATCTCATATTATTATACTATAATATTGAATATTATATTATATATATAATATAATAATATATAATATTATATTGTATCATACTTCGGTATATAATATTATGTAATGCTTTTTTTTGTCATTTTAGCATATCAAATACACTTTCTCATTTTGATTATCAAACAAATGTTAATATTTATAATATTTTAAAAATATAATCATCAAACAGCAAATTACGTTTAAAAAAAAAAAAAAAACTTTACTTTCAATAGTTCCACTCTGTAAAAGCTCTCATTTCTAAGACTCCTGAAACTCCACTATCAACCACAATCCTAAACAGGGTTAAGTCTATCATTACTCACGGCCTTGCACTAACAGCCGTGTCCGCTCTTACAAACCCACACTCATCACGCATGTCCGGTCTCACGTACATCAGTCAACACACCCAGCAACCAGCATACAATGAGGAAAAAGGGAAACGAAAAGCTGAAAATATTATTGAATAAATAAATAAATTAGAATCGTTGTGATTGATCTAATAAATAATATTTAAAAAAAAAATTTCAAAAATTCTATCTTATAAAAGCTCTCATTTTAAAGATTCCAAAATCTCCTCTGTCAACGGCAATCTCAAACTGGATTAAATCTATTATTACTCAGAGTCTTGCACCAATGGCCATGTCCACTCTTGCAAACTCACACTCATCACACGTGTCCGGTCCCATGCTCGTCGCTCAACGCATCCAACAACCGACATACAGCGAGGAAAAATGGAAACAAAATGCTGACGAGATTATTGAATAAGTAAATTAAAATTATTGTGGTCAATCTTCTCGTCGTCTGATTATCAAAAATGCACATCTGTACAGAAAGTCCTCACTGATCGGAGATGCCTCCGATAGGGATTCTCCAACGGTCAAATCAGAGAGAAGACTAGGCAACAGTGGAAAGAACCAGGGGCTCAGCGAGAGAGAGCTTGAGAGCTTATCAAAACTGTTACCTTATCCCATTTTATAGTAGAATACGGTATGGTCCCGTCATTAATGGTGCAGACAACTGGAGAGTTGTCAAATCATTGGGGGCTATCAAATCATTGTGGGTTGTCAGATCATCAGAATTAACCCGTGTCCTTGACAGGACAATATCCCATGACGGTCGTACAGCATGTCCTTGGCAGGACAACAGTCCATAGCGGTTGTACGGCGTTTGGACGGACTGGCCGACTATATATCGATATTTGATCGTCGGGTGACGACTCGAAAATACTGTCGGCTGATTTGGTGCTTTGTGAAAGTCGGATGTCAGCTGCCACCCCCGACAGTGAGTCGGTGATATGAATTCGGCCTCTCGACCGGTTGGAGATAGTATTGGCCTGTTTGGCCGACATACCTTCGGTCGGATATTGTCTGCAGTCATTGTCGGAGTCGTATGTCCGTTCGGTGGGTAGAGTCGGGCGTCGGTCGGACCGTTCCGAGGACAAGTCGGCGTATAGGGATCGGTCGGTATATCCCAACAGTTGCCCCCCCACTCCTGAGTCTGATGTCGTATTGGCCCGCGTTACCACGTGGGCGACGGCCTTGGGCAAAAAGAGTGGTTTTCCATTACGTCACGTCCTGACTCTGCCGACCGTGCCAACAGATGATCCGACGTCAGACGTCTCGTTGGGAACGTAAACCGCCGCCGGCGTCAATGTCTCATTGGGAACGCAAACTGCCGTCGGTTAATTAATTTCGAGACGTGATTTTTCTGCCACACATTTGGGGGCTATTGGGCCGAAACTGTTCGCGCGGATGGAGGCGACGTGGCTCGATCTGGGACAGGTGCGTCGAACCGTCGGACCAAGGAAGGGCCCAGGCGTTGCCACGTGTCAGCATCTGGAAAACCCTCGTTCGGTGCACTTTCAACTTCGATCGTCGAAGGGTCTTATATATATACGGCCACTTATATCCAAAGCTTCACTTTTTACTGCTCTGTTTCTGGCGCTGAGGCCCTGTCGAGTTGTCCCCCAGTCCCAGGTAGCTGTTCCTGTCCTCCTCCTTTGAAAATCCTTCTCGAAGCTTTTCATTCTTGTCCCTTTGCATCTTCGCTCCCTTTGCATTTTTCTTTTTGGTCTCTTTTCTTGGGGCTAGCGTTATAGCTAGAACCTCTCTTCGAGGAAGTTAGTTGGGGAACCCGACCAATGATTCCCGGTCGACCCCGGAGGTGGAGGCTTCTTCACTTTCAGGGCCGAGCGTCGAACGGCTTAGGGAACAATATGGTATCCCGGAGCAGTTTCGACTTTTCGCCCATGGGGCGGAGGGTCGGGTTAACAACCCGCCTCTGAGTTAGGTGGCCTTTTACGTTGAGGACCTTCGGACTGGTCTTCGCTTCCTGATTCTGGAGTTCGTCCGTAATGTCCTAGATTATTACGGGCTTTGCCCAACGCAACTGACGCCGAACTTAGTCCGACTAATAATCAGCTTTGCCTTGTCATGTCGGCTCTTGCCGACCTTCTCCCGCATCTCTCTCTTCCGGACGTTCTTTGTCCTCTGACCCCACCCAAAAGCTGGAGGGTGGTGGTTCTTCAATCCTCAGAAGGGCTTTTCATTCATTATCGATCTTTCATCGTCGATCCACGGGTGGAAGAATCAATTTTTCTTCGCTTCTTCTCCGCTACCCTGGGGGTTTCCTTCTCGCTGGGGCGACCCCCGAACTCAGCCGAATGAAAACAGCCGAGTGGAGGCAGAAGACCGAGAGGACTTTCTCCGACTGAAGGATATGTCGGTGCTGAAGCAGAGAGAGCTCGTCACTGAGCAAGCTCTCTATGATGCCGGCCTAAGTTCGGTTCCCCACTTAGGTATAGATCGGTCTGTCGGTCATCTTTTGACTTTTTCATCTATCTTCGAACTCGTGCTAATTTTTCGTTGAAATTTCAGGCATGCCGCCGAGAGTAAGACTGACAGATGCCGACATTCGGCAGCATACGATGAAGAAGAGATCGGCGCCCGGGATTGGACCTTCGCGGCCACCCAAGAGGCCCCAGACATCATCCTCGACTGCCGTGGCGATGGCAGCTGCACAGCCTGACACCGGACGAGCGTCGGGCTCCGAACCAGTCATTGCCCTATTGACGCCGGTGGTGCCACCCGAGGTGCCATTCGAGGAAAGGGCGGCGGAGGGTGTGGCTGAAGGAGTACCAACGGCATTGCCTGTGGAAGAGGTTCGGGTCGAAGCACGAGAGCTCGAACGACCTGCGGCAGCTCCCGTCGCGCCCTCGGGAGGAGCTCAGTCGAGTTCAAGCTTCCCAACTTTCTTCGACCTCAGGGCCTGGGCGACTGCTCGGGGGAAGGCTCTAATGGCACCGGCAGACGACTCGAGGTCGGTGGACCACATCGCATCGTCCGACGCTCGGATCCCCGAGGGAGCGTCAGCCCTGGCCGACCACAACTTGGCCAGGAGGTTGTGTCAGGCAACCATTCTCCTAGCTGACCGGGAACTCTTGAAGAGTCGGCAGGTGACTGAGATGCTCTCTTCCTTCTACCCAACCATAATCGAGGTGAGTTCTTCTTTTTCTTTCCTCTCTATTATTATTTTCATCATTTTATTTTTCTGACGACCGACCTTCCACTTGCAGCTGATCCACACCATGTTCGAGTTGGAGGCCAGGTACCGGAGGTTCGGCGACATCCGGGCGGCCTGGAAGGATAGGGCAGAAACCATCGAAGCCGAGAAGGTGACGCTGGTGGAACAGCTGAAGCTGTCGGTCAACCGCGAAGCCAGGTTTGAGGAAGAGATTTCCCAACTCACCGATGGTTTGGCTGCCTCGGAGGTCGAACTTCAGTCGGCCCGCGAGCAGGTCCAGCGCAAGACCCGTTCCGTTCATCGGCTGCGGCGTGAGCGGGACGGTTACATCAGCGACCTCGAGGTCGAATGCGAACAACTTCGGATCAGCCTGGAGAATCTGGCCAAGGCCGAGGAGAACTTGTCCTTCGCTCAAGCCGATGCCGACATAGCGAAGGTGAAGGCAGAGTCGGCCAAAAAGGCATTGAGCCGGGCAGTGGAGGACTTCCGCGGCTCAGACGAGTATCGGGAAGAGCTTCTCGAGAGCGGCTTCGCCTCCTACCGAGTGGGGTATGAGGATGCCCGGGGTGCAATTCTGGGGCTATACCCAGAACTCGACCTGAGCAGCGTCGTCCCTCCGGGGTCGGAGGAACAAGCCGTAGAGGATGAGGCCGACCTGATACCGGAGGATCAGATGGCTACGGAGGAGGCCGTCCCTGGGCCGGTGGAACGAGCCTCCGGAGGTGAGGCGGCTCCAACCTCCGATCCCACTCCGACCCGAGCGGGTACATCGATCGCTTCCAAACTTTTTTCGGTCCAGGAAGTCGACTCCGACGAGTAGTCGGTGTATCTATTCCGTAGTTTTTTTTTGTTTTATTTTTGTTCCACCTTTGATACTTGTAATCGGGTTTCGGTCCAATTTTATAAGTCTAACTTCAACTAAATGAAATTGAAGACTTTTCAAATTTTTCACTGTATGCAGTTCAAAATGTATGTCTCACCGAGACATCCCCAAGGGTATAGGTCGTAAATTCGACATACCTCGTTAGGACATTCGGTAGGATCCAGCGTTGTCGACCAAGGTAGTCAGTAGCGTGCACCCTGCTAAGGGCAGAGCAAGCCTCGATCGCAGACCGGCATCCTGACTGTCACAAGGATGGCGTAGGATCCGATGGTCGAGAGCCGTCCGATGAAGTTAACTCGGGTGTCGACTGCAGGTCGAGCATCCATCGCCCAGACCTTGGCCGGGCATGCACGTCGAGCCGAGTGTCGATCAATCTCCGAGCGTAGCTCGTTGACGTGATCATTCCGTAGAATCTGATAGTCGAGTGATATCTGACGTATTCGGTTAGGATAATGATGACAAGTCAAATATCCATTGCTCGACCTTGGTCAGGCGTATACATCACGATATATGATAAACGGTGGCAAGCTGAATATCTTTCGATTGATCGTGATCAAGTCGGTATATCGCAAGTGCGATGTAGCTTGTTGACACGATCGTGCCGTAGAATCTGATAGTCGAGTGGTATCCGACGTATTCGGTTAGGATAATGATGACAAGTCGAATATCCGTTGCCTGACCCTTGATCGGACGTATACGTCGCGATGTATGATAGATGGTGGTAAGCCGAATATCCTTCAACCGATCATGACCAAGTCGGTATGTCGCAAGTGCGACCGCGGTCGTCTTGGTGCTTTGTCCTTCTTAGTCGAAGCTAAGTCAGCAAGTTAGCCAGCCGTGTTGATCGAGAGTCGATTGTGGAAGGAGCGCGGCTTCAACTTAGAGAGGTTTCATTGCCAGCGCTGGCCTTCTATTAGTGTAGACAGAATGGTTCTCGTAAGAGTTCGATGTGTCATCGGTGATCGGGCCATAGGTTTCCAACGAAATGTCAGGCCCAAGTCAGGGCATCGGGGCTCGTACCTCTGGCGAGGGCCGACCCTCGGTGGAGAGCCAAACTTTGTAGACTCTGGGGCTTTGAAATTGAGTTGTATTCCGAACAAGGGCATACAAAATTCACTGATGGTATAATTTCAGGTTGTCGGCATTCCAAGTCTGGAGAATGGTCGTCCCTTCCAGGGTCTCAAGTCGGTAGGTGCCCGACCTGCAGATATCCGCTATCTTGTAGGGTCCTTCCCAGTTCGAGAATAGTTTTTCTTGATCTAGAGGCTTCGAGACTTCTGCCTTTCTTAAAACCAGATCTCCAGGTCTGAAAAACTTTGGCTTGACTTTAGCATTGTAGTATCGGGCCACTCTTTATCGGTAGGAAGCCATGCAGAGTTGAGCCTCGCATCGAAGTTCGGATAGGAGGTCCAAGTCAGCTCTCCGACACTCGGAGTTGCCTGGTTCACAGTACTGCTCAACTCTAGTCGATGGTAGCCCGATCTCGAGTGGGATCATTGCCTCCGTCCCATAGGCCAAGTTGAAAGGAGATTCCTCGATCGGAATATGGGGTGTCGTTCGGTACACCCACAGGACTGAGTGCAATTCCTCGACCCAGAGACCTCTGGCTTCGTTCAGTCGAGTCTTCAATCCATGCAGCATGGTCCGGTTGATTACTTCGACTTCTCCATTGGACTATGGATGTCCGATCGAGGTCAGCTTGTGCGTGATATAAAATTTTGCACAGAACTCTCTAAAGTCTTGGTTGTCGAACTGTCGCCCATTGTCGGTGATGATAGTGTGTGGCAGTCCGAATCTGGAGATGATGGACTTCTGGATAAAGTCTTCCATCTTACGCTCGATGATTTGTGCCAGGGATTCGGCCTCCACCCATTTGATGAAGTAGTCGATTGCGACGACTATGAACTTCCTTTGGCCAGACGTCGGGGGGAAAGGGCCGAGTATGTCGATTCTCCATTGGGCGAAGGGCCACGGGGCGACAATGGAAGTCAGCTGGTTGGTGGGCCGGTGTTGTATGTTGGCATACTTTTGACATGGCTCACACCTCCGAACCAAATCAGCCGCATCTTACTTCATGGTGGGCCAGTAGTATCCTTACCGTAGGACTTTGTAGGTCAGGAATTTGCCCCCCAGGTAATTTCCGCAGATCCCTTTATGCACTTCTCTGAGTGCATAGTCCGCATCCGTCGGTCCTAGACACTTTAGCAAGGGAAAGGAGAACGATCTTTTGTAGAGTCACCCATCCATCATTACATATTGGGAGGCCGTCCACCGAAGTCGCTTGGCTTCCGTGGGGTCTTCGGGGCTGGTTCCGTCGGTCAGATACTGAACGATCGGATCCATCCAGCTTGGCTCGGCCGTCAGTTGTAGCACCTCCTCAGCCTTATCGATGCTCAGTTGCTCGAGACTCTCTACGAGTGTCCGGCCCAAAGCACCGTAGGCAGATGTCGCAAGCCTGGAGAGTGTGTCGGCCCGAGCATTCTCCGCCCTGGGAATGTGGGAGATCTCGAAATACTTAAGGTGCGCCACGAGATCTCTCACCTTCTGAAAATATTTCGCCATGGTCGGATCCCGCGCTTCGAATTCGCCTCTGACTTGCCCTCAGCTGGGAGTCGGAGAAGACTCTGAGGCTGTCGATCCCAAGCTCCTTCACCACTCTCAAGCCAGCGAGAAGCGCTTCATACTCAGCTTGATTATTAAAGGCTTTGAAGTTGAATCGAAGGACGTACTCGATAACTACTCCCTCTGAGTTGGTAAGCAGGAATCCGACCCTACTCCCTTGAGCATTGGAAGCTCCGTCTATGTGTAATACCCAAGTTGACCTGGGGTTATATTCAAAGGTCGCAGCTTCTTTGGAGCTCCTATCTTCTGACATTTGATCGGTTGTCGGGCATTCCGCAATGAAGTCAGCTAGGACTTGGGTTTTCAAAGCGGGTCACGATCGGTACTGGATGTCGAACTCGCTCAGCTTCATCGTCCATTTCGCCAGTCATCCTGATGTGTCGGGACGATGCAGGATCGCCCTCAGGGGTTGGTCGGTGAGAACCACGATGGCGTGCGCTTGAAAATACGGATGGAGTCATCGCGCTGATATGACCAAGGCAAATATCATCTTCTTCGCTCTTGAGTATCGAGTTTCGACTTCGTAGAGCACTTTATTGGTATAATATATGGGTCGGTGAATTCAACTCTCGTCCTCCCGGATGAGTACCGAACTAACCGCCTCTGGAGCGGTAGCCAAGTAAAGGTACAATATTTCTCCGACCTCTGGCTTTACAAGCAGGGATAGAGAAGTCAGATATTTTTTCAAATCTTCGAAGGCTTGCCGGCACTCATTCGGCCAAGAGAAGTCCTTTGTCTGCCTCAGGGTTTTGAAGAACGAGAGGCATCTCTCAGCCGATCGAGAAATGAATCGACTGAGCGCGATGATCCTTCAATTGAGCTGCTGTACTTCCTTTTTGGTATTCAGGTGCCGCATGTCGATAATCGTCTTTATCTTCTCGGGATTGGTCTCAATTCTGTGTTGAGAAATGAGGAACCCGAGGAACTTCTCCGAAGTCACTCCGAAGGCATACTTGGTCGGATTTAGCTTCATCCGATATCGTCGAAGAGTGCGAAAGGTTTCTTCCAAGTCTTGGACATGATCTGAAGCCGTGCGCTCTTCACCAGCATGTCGTTCACGTACACCTTCATGTTGTACCCGATTTGAGCTTTGAAGACCTTATTGACGAGTCGCTGGTAGGTGGCTCCGACATTCTTCAGACCGAAGGGCATCACTCTATAACAGTAAAGGCCCTTGGCGGTCACGAAGGCCGTATGCCCTTCATCCTCGGGCGCCATCCAGATCTGGTTATATTCGATAGAGGCATCCATGAAGCTGAGCAAGTCGATGATCGAACGTCGCATCCACCAATTGGTCGATCTTCGGTAGTGGAAAGCTGTCCTTTGGACAGGCTCGATTCAGGTTGGTGTAGTCGATACAGATCCTCCACTTTTTGTTGGCTTTCTTCACCATGACGATATTGGCGAGCCAGTCGCGATATGTGATTTCTCTGATGAAGCCCGTGTTGAGTAGTTTGTCTACTTCCTCGTCGATAGCCTTTTGTCTTTTAGGGGCGAAATACTGTTTCTTCTGTCTCACCGACCTCATGCCAGGGGCGATGTTGAGTCGGTGAGTTATTATTTTTGGAGAAATGTCGGACATATCCGCTGCCGACCAAACGAATATGTCGACGTTGGCTTTCAATAGCTCTATCAGTTGTTATCGGTCTGGGTCAGACAATTGCGACCCGACCCAGATCACCTGTTCAGGATTTTTTGCCATCAGGATGAAAATTAGCTGTTCAGCCAGTTCACCCCATTCCTCCTCTTCCCGTTGGTCCAACTTATCGACCGACAGGAAATCCTTCGATTTATTATTTTGAGTTGAGATTTGGAAGCATCGTCGAGCGAGCTGTTGATCCCTGCGCATTTCTCCAGCTCCATTTTTAGTCGGGAACCGGACCAGCAAGTGATATGTCGAGACTATCGCTCTAAGAGCATTTAGTCCGGATCTTTCAAGTATGACGTTGTAGGCTGAAGGTACTCGAACGATCGTGAAGGTCAAGTGGACGGTGCTTTGTCGTGGTTCGGCCCCATCTGTCACAAGAAGAGCAATTTCTCCTTCCACTGCAATGGCATCTCCGACGAAGCCTACTAGGGGCGTAGAGACTCTCCTGAGTCGGTCAGTCGACAGTCGCATTCGGGAGAAGGTCGAGTAAAATAAAATGTTAGTCGAGCTTTCATTATCAACAAAAATCTTTTTTACATCATAATTCGCTATTGTTGCCGAGACAACAACAGCGTCATCATGGGGAGTTTGGATTCTCCGAGCATCTTCATCTGTAAAAATAATTACATCATCCCGACAGGGCTTCTTCGTCGACTCTCCTTCGACAGTCGTCCCTCGGTCGAGTCGTTTGGAGATCATGTTGATGATCCTGGCAGTAGGCTGGTTATTTACTGCCTCTTCAGTCGGTTGGGGTCATCGGTCGAGAAGGGGTTGAGCCGGTGGGTCCCTTCGATACTTTTCGAGATACCCTCATCATATGAGGGCCTCTATTTCATCCTTGAGTTGGATGCATTGCTCGGTGTTGTGATCGTGGCCCCGATGGAATCGACAGTATTTTTTTCGATCGAGGCCCTTTGCCTTCAGAGGTGGAGGCTGTCGCAGATATTTTGCTCCTTCGATCTCCATCAGGATCTGCGCACGAGGAGCGGAGAGAGGGGTGTAGGAGTCATACCTACGATGCGTCGGTCTCGGACTCCGCCGTCAAGGCAATCTCAGGCTCCGCCGTCAGGACGAGACCTGTTTATCGGTCGGGGGCCTGCTGGGTTCGGTAGGAGCCCGATTTTCATCCACTTCTCTTTCTGGCCTGTGCTCTCGGTCAGGCGTCGGTCGGAAGCTCCTTCGTCCGCATGCATGTATTTGTACATGCGCTCCAGCAATTCGGCATATGTCCGGGGGAGGATCTTGTCCAAGGAGTATGTGAATCGGGACCCCCTTAGCCCCCTCTTCATGGTCGAGATAGCCATGTCTTCATTGAGGTCCCGAACCTCAAGTATGGCCACATTGAATCGGACCACAAAGTGTCGGAGTGTCTCATTTTCTCTCTGCTTGAGGGAGAAAAAACTGTCCGAGGTTCGTGGCGGTTTTCGACTGGTGCTGAAATGGACCACGAAAGAATGCTCGAGCTGTCCGAAGAAGTGGATACCTCCTGAGCAGAGGTCGGAGTACCAGGTCCTGGCAGCTTTACGAAGGGTGGCGGGGAAGCCGATGCAGAGGAGGGCATCGGTTGTCCCTTGAATTGTCATGAGAGCCTTGTAACTCTCCAGATGGTCAAATGGATCGGTGGAGCCGTCGTAAGGCTCCACATGAGGCATCTTGAATCGACTAGAGATCGGTTCGTCGAGGATAAATCGGGAGAGAGATTGGGTGGTCCGAAAGTCAACGTCGTTTGAAGACTTCTGACCATCCGCCTGGAGCTGGGCAAACCGATGATCGATTTCTTCGAACTTACGTTCGTAGTCGTCCAACCGTCGGTGTTGAAAAACTCTAGAAGTCGAGCCTCCCGACGAATTTGAGAGGGAGGCAGACGGTATCCACGGCCGCTTCTCCTTCCTCGCTCGCTCCAGCTGGGAAGGAGAGGGATGTCGAGATTGGTGGGTGTTGCATCATGGCCGCCTCCCTCCTTCTCGGTGGGAGTGCTGAGATGGCTGCTCTTGAGAAAGAGACGGAAGTTGACGCGGGTGTCGGCGACAGCTTCTAGACGGCATCGGGTGCGCCGTCGGTTGTTTCGCCGGCGGTTGCGACAACTGGATCGGTTGTTGTTGGAGGTTTTTGACTGCGTCCGTCAGAACAGTCATTTGCCGCACGATCGCCGCAATCTGTGCCTCCGTGGTCACCACGGGATGCGGAGAACTGGGTTCCGCCATGGAGGGTGAAGGAGGGCCTCTTCCCGACGGGAAGAGCGCCTCGCCGATTCGATAGCAAGTCAGAGAGGAGACTAGGCAACAGTGGAAAGAACCAGGGGCTCAGTGAGAGAGAACTTGAGAGCTTGAGAGCTTACCAAAACTGTTGCCTTACCCCGTTTTATAGTAGAATGCGGTATGATCCCGCCATTAATGGTACAGACAACTGGAGAGTTGTCAAATCGTCGGGGGCTATTAAATCATTGTGGGTTGTCAGGTTATCAGAATTAACCCGTGTCTTTGACAGGATAATGCCCCATGGTGGTCGTACAGCATGTCTTTGGTAGGACAACAGCCCATAGCGGTTGTACGGTATTTGGATGGGCTGGCCGACTATATGTCGGTATTTGGTCGTCGGGTGACGACTCGAAAATACTGTCGGCTGATCTGGTGCCTTGTGAAAGTCGGATGTCGGCTGCCACCTCCGACAGTGAGTCGGTGATATGGGTTCGACCGCTCGACCGGTTGGAGACAGTATTGGCCTGTTTGGCCGACATACCTTCGGCCGGATATTGTCGGCAGTCATTATCGGAATCGTCTGTCCGTTCGGTGGGTAGAGTCGAACGTCGGTTGGACCGTTTTGAGGACAAGTCGGCGTATAGGGGTCGGCCGGTATATCCCAACAAAAATCGTTATGATTGATCTAATAAACAAGGTTTTAAATAAAGCTTTACTTTCAAAAAATACCGCTATCAACAACAATCCTAAACAAAGTTAAGGCTCTGTTTATTAGAATTTTTAAAATTTTTAAAAATAAATTTTTTATAAAAAAATATTTATTATTTAATAATTATATTTATGAAGTACTTTGAAACTTTAACATATGTTTGGTAACTAAAATGAAAAATATTTTTGATACGATAAAATGATAATAAAAAATATGACACAGTATTATATAGTGAAGAATAATATAATATATTAACATATTATTATATTATATAATATTATTATAATTATAATATAATATATTAACTATAATTTAATGTAATAATAGATTGTAATATAATATAATATATTATTATAATATAATTATACTATATTATTACTAAAATATTCTTATTTTATATTATATTATTATAGGATAATAATATTATAATAGATTATATTATATGTCCATGACATAAATATTATTATATTTTAAAATATTATTTCATTATATAATATTATTATTATATAATAAATATAATATAATAATATATACTATAATACGATATTATTATAATTATGATGTAATATATAATGTAATATAATATAAAGAATTATAATCTAATCTAAATAATAAATTATAATATAACAGATTATATTATATTATTATAATATAATAATATAATATTATTAATAAATATTGTTATATCAAATTATATTTTAATAATATAGTAATATATTATAATAGATTATACGTTTATAATATATTATAATATTAATTTATTATTATATTATATTATATTATAATAATATAATATGATATAATCAGATGTAATTATAAGATTTATTAGTAGATATTTTGATAATTAAAAATTTTATTTAAATCAAAATAATTTTTCAATATTCACCAGAAAATATATTTGGAGAAAGTTTTCAAACAGAACTTCTTTCAAATAGGTCTTTTTAATTTTTTAATAAAATTAAAATAATTTATTAATTTTTTATTAAATATTATTATATTATTTAAAAATATTTTTTGAGGCTTAGAAAATACTTTACGTCACTCTAAAAACTTTGACCAAATAGGATCCAAGTCTACCATTGCTTATAGCCTTGCACCAACAGCCGTGTCCGCTCTTACAAGCCCACGATCATCACGTGTAACCGGTCCCATGTACGTCATTGAACACATCAACCAACAAGCGCACAGCGAGGAAAAATGGAAATAGAAAGCTGACAAGGTTATTGAATAAATAAGTAAATTGAAATTGTTATGCGTGGTCTAATAAACAACGTTTTTTTTTAAAAAAAAAAATTTACTTTCAAAAGCTCAAATCCTGTAAAAGCTCTCATTTCAAAAGATTCCAAAAACTCTGCTATCAACGACAATTCCAAACGAGGCTATAAGCCTTGTACCAACAGCCATGTCCGCTCTGACAAATCCACACTCATCACGTGTGCCTGGTCCCATGCATACGGCGAGGAAAAATGGAAACATAAAACTGACAAGGTTATTGAATAAGTAAACTGGAATCATTATACTTGATCTAATAAATAATGTTTTAAAAAGAGCTTTAACTTTTAAAAGTTCTATCTTGTAAAAGCTCTCATTTCAAAGACTTAAAAAGCTACACCATCAATAACAATCCCAGTCATGGTTAAGCCTATCATTCCTCAACGCCTTGCACCAACAGCCACGTTCGCTCTTACAAATCCATATCATGCGTGCCCGGTTCCATGCACGTCACTCAACACATCCAACAACCAGCATACAGCGAGAAAAAATGGAAACAAAAAATTGACAAGATTATTGAATAAATAAGTAAATTGAAATTGTTATGCTTGACTTAATAAACAACGTTTTAAAAAAAATTTACTTTCAAAAATTCTATCTTGTAAAAGCTCTCATTCAAAGACTCCAAAAACTCCACCATCAACAACAATCCCACACAGGAGCAAGCCTATCATTATTCACAAACCTTGCACCAACAGTCGTGTCCGCCCTTACAAACCCACACTCATCACGCGCGCGTACCCGGTTCCATGCACATCACTCAACACATCCAGCAACCGGCTGCGTACGGTAGGAAAAATGGAAACTTGAATGAATAAGTCAATTGAAATCGTTATACTTGACCTAATAAATAATATTAAAAAAAAATCTATTTTCAAAAATTCTACCTTGTAAAAGCTTTCATCTCAAGGTCCTAAAAACTCCACTATTAACAATAATCTTATACAGGATTAAGTTTATAATTACTCACAACCCTCGCTACAACAGAAAAAAATATTTACGACGTAAAAAAAATATTATAAATATTATATTTTTATCGTAAATACTTATTTATGATAGAAATTTTATCGCTCTTACTGCGTTGCTAAAAATGCAGTCGCAGATAATATTTTACGATGAAAATAAAATTTTTATCTCTAAAAATTATTTTTTTGCAATGAAAAACTTGCATCGTAAATTTTTTTATTTCTTAAATTATTTGCGATGAAAACCATTTCATTGCAAATAACATATTTCCATCGTAAATAAAATTGTTTACTACAAAAAATTTTCATCATCAATAATTTAATAAATAAATTTAATATTTTTTTAAAAAATAAAATAAAATATTTTTTTGTGGCATAAAATTTCGTCATAAATAGTTCCATCGTCAAAAAATTTATTTGTGACTATAATGTTCCATCACAAATAATTTTAAATTTTTTTTAAATTTAAAAAATAAATTATTTGCGATAGAATAGCTTCGTCGTAAATAATCTTATTTGCGATGTATTTTTCATCGTAAATAATTTCATCACTAATTAAAATATAATATTTTTTTAAAAAATAATTTATAAATATATATTTTTGATTTATATTTTTAATATTTTATATTTATAATCTATAAAATAAAAATAAAAAATTTACATAATAAATCTATAAATAAATTTAATAATTTTATTATATCAAAATATAATTATAAAAAAATAAATTTAATAATTATAAGAGATCTAAAATAAAAATAAAAAAAATAAAAATAAGTCTTATTGGCCATTAAGCATCAGCATCTGGAGAAGGAGAACATATGGAGGAGCTCGAACTGGCCTGCATACTGCTGTCTCATCAGCGTTATCATCTGCCCCATTTGTGCCATCCACTCCATCATCTGCCTCATCAGTTGTCGATCCCCACTGGTCCGCTATCGATTTTCAGCAGCTTGTCTCTGTATCTCTACCAATCAGACATCACAGGTAGTTTGAGGTGCTACAAACCATGATGCTCCTCTGTGATGGAATGGCCTACAACAAAGACCCTCATGAAGGCCCCAAGTCATCTCGATGGGTTTCGAGGTGCAGTGTGATCAAAATCATTGACAAGACATGAGTCACCTCGACAAAATCCGAGGTGTAATGATAGGAGTACTGACAAGACCAGAGGTAGCCTCCACTGGATCTGAGGTGTGATGATGAAATCCTTCAGTCGGTGGAGCAAAGATGTCATTGAGCCCAACTTTCTTAAGGCTCACAATGTAAAGTGCGGCTAAGCCTCTTATAAAAAACTTGATTGGCCATTCGTATCGGTCGGACTAAAGTATCACAAATGGTAGATCAAGTCAGAGACTCCCCTAGTTTCATCAGATGGGAGGCCGACCTCATCCGAAGACTGACCTTCCGAAGCTGACCTTCCAAAGGCCGCATCCCTAATGAAGCCTTCATAATGGGAGGGAAGAGCTGCCCATGACAAAGCGGACGAAGCTGAGGAGAAAATCTAAGGAGGAACTCCGAAGAAGTCCTCATCAAGAAGCTCTTCCAAAATGAGTCGACCATGACCTCGGCGAGACCGACTTTATGGGGGGCAGACGACTCGAGATGTTCCTCCAACTCAGAAAACTCCTCCAAATATCAGTAACTTGGTCGCTTGACAGCTGACCAATCCACATCCTCGTCGGTTGGTATCTGATGAGACATTATTCAGCTAATATCTATTTAATGGAGCTGTGGAGTCCGGCAATTATTAGCATGCCAGTTATGGCCGAAGGGCCACTGGGGTATAAGCTTCGGTTCGCAGCACAGATCTGGATAAAATTTGATATTATTCATCTAATACCCATTTAATGGAGCCATGGAGTCCGACAACTGTTAGCGTGCCAGCTATGACCAAACGGCTGCTGGAGTATAAGCTACGATTCGCTATGCAGACCCAGATGAAATTCGATGTTATTCGGCTAATACCCATTTAACAGAGCCATCAAGTTCGATAACTGTTAGTGTACCAGTTATGACCGAAGGACTGCTGGAGTATAAGATACAATTTGCGGTGCAGACCCAGGGGAAAAAATTTGTGGTTAGTCGGTTTGTCCCTGATTGACCAAGGATCAGCTGATCTGGAATGAAGTGGAGATACGATCATGCTCTGCCTTAACCACCATACTTCGAACTTGATGAGATGCTCTACAGAATGGCGACCCACGCTTCGAAACAACAAGTCCGTTGTGCGTGGCTTTCGGGGATAGTTGTCAGGAAAAGCAACTCAGATCCACGCATCGGTTAACTCCTTTCGTTCGATGAAGACTACATAATCGAACTCAAAAGTTGGAGGACAAGTGTTGGGGTAGATCCTCATCACTTAACTGACCTCATCTAATCGATCTTAATCGAAGGCCTACCTCGGTAAAAGCTGATGCTATTGGGAGAATATTGATGCGAAGCTACTGGTGTGGAGCCAGATCATGGAGATCATCATAAAGCTAGTCTCAGCGCAAAGCTGGGGTTACCAGAGGGCCGACCTTATTAGAAGACTGTGGTCTCTAGAAGTCGGTCTCATCAGGAGGCCGACCTCATTTGAAAGCTAAGATCGATGGAAGTCTGACCTCAACATCATCCAGACGTGGCAACATTGCTCAAGTTAAAGACTACATCGGCCAACGATCGATCTATTTCTCCAGTGGCATCGGCGAGAAACTGACGTATGTATCTGTCACGATAGTTCTGATCCAGAGATTGGATTCTTCAGCTGTCTACAATACCTGATATTTCAGATCGATCATCTACCGACAGACTCGCCAACCCTACTTGATGAGCCCGGGACTGTTGGCACGTGGGGTACTCACATCGGACTACTTTCAATCCCTTTCATCTTGCTCCAACTAATAGCCGATCTGAATATCGACATCGGCCAAATAGCTAGCGGTCAAGTGTGGCCATTATGCAGTCCCATCGAGTCACATCAAGTTGCATCATTCTGAGGTCATATCCTAAGCAGTCTGCCACATGCCGTGATAAGACATCACAAAGTCATTAATTATGCCACATGCATGCAATGAGATCTGCCACCGCGACCACCGATGTGCCTGACAAAAGGTATGCCCACTAACAGGGTCATTTAAAGATACCCCCATGCAGCTCCATATGATTGGATGTTATCGGAATGCTCTCCTGTCCTTTCATCCTTCATCCTGCTCCCTCTATAAATAGAGGTAAGAAGAGACCTTCAGGAGGTACGCACACTCAAGTACTCAGAGCCCGAAGCTCTGCCTAACTCGCTCTTTCATTTGTTGAGTTAAAAACTGATTTGAGCGTCGGAAGATCCTCACCGGAGTTATTTCCGATGAAAGCTTTTCTTGTAGATTTCTCGGCTATTGCTGGACGCCGTTGGCCGACCTTTCCATCCGGTCCAAATTGATCCTGCCTCCGTTCAATGCATCGTGAGTGCTCGCTCACATTTTCGGCCCTCTCGACTGTGCTCTCTCTCCGACAAGCGGTCCTTCTCTACCAGCTTCTTGCTGTTCGACATTCAGGCATGACGATCCAACTCCCCCATTGGAGATGAGTCGCAACAATAACCATCCGAATACATCCTGTTTAATCTTGTAACCATTTCAACATATTGCTGTTTAATTGCTCAGTGCACCCTGTATGTTGTTGTGGCATATGTTCATTGATTTTACCTATAGCACATGTCATAGACTAAGGCATATTTTGGAAAAGCTTTTGGAGACACAAAAAGCATTTTTTTGATTCTCCAAAAATACTTTTAGATGGCACAGTGATATTTAATAAATAGCTGTGAAGTTATTTTGACTTTTCCAGAAAGCTGAATTTTTTTTTTTGAAAAATATTCTAAAATAAAATTTTTTCTTAAAGTACTTTCTGGCTAATGTCGGAAAGTTATTTTGAGTTTGATGAATTTTTTCTAATGATTAAAATATCCATTAACAAATCTCATATTATTATACTATAGTATTGAATATTATATTATATATATAATATAATAATATATAATATTATATTATATCATACTTCGGTATACAATATTATGTAATGCTTTTTTTGTCATTTTAGCATATCAAATACACTTTATCATTTTGATTATCAAACAAATGTTAATATTTATAATATTTTAAAAATATAATCATCAAACAGCAAGTTACGTTAAAAAAAAAAAATTTACTTTCAATAGTTCCACTCTGTAAAAGCTCTCATTTCTAAGACTCCTAAAAGTCCACTATCAACTACAATCCTAAACAGGGTTAAGTCTATCATTACTCACGGCCTTGCACTAACAGCCGTGTCCGCTCTTACAAACCCACACTCATCACGCATGTCCGGTCTCACGTACATCAAGTCAACACATCCAGCAACCAGCATACAATGAGGAAAAATGGAAACGAAAAGCTGAAAATATTATTGAATAAATAAATAAATTAGAATCGTTGTGATTGATCTAATAAATAATATTTTAAAAAAATTATTTTCAAAAATTCTATCTTATAAAAGCTCTCATTTCAAAGATTCCAAAATCTCCACTGTAAACGGCAATCTCAAACTGGATTAAATCTATTATTACTCAGAGTCTTGCACCAATGGCCATGTCCACTCTTGCAAACTCACACTCATCACACGTGCCCGGTCCCATGCTCGTCACTCAACGCATCCGACAACCGACATACAGCGAGGAAAAATGGAAACAAAAAGCTGACGAGATTATCGAATAAGTAAATTGAAATCGTTATGATTGATCTAATAAACAAGGTTTTAAATAAAATTTTACTTTCAAAAATCCTACCTTGCAAAAGCGCGCATTTCAAAAACTTTAAAAATACCGCTATCAACAACAATCCTAAACAAAATTAAGGCTCTGTCTATTAGAATTTTATAATTTTTGAAAATAAAATTTTTATAAAAAATTATTTATTATTTAATAATTATATTTATGAACTACTTTGAAATTTTAACATATGTTTGATAATTACGATGAAAAATATTTTTGATATGATAAAATGATTATAAAAAATATGACACAGTATTATATAGTGAAAAATAATATAATATATTAAAATATTATTATATTATATAATATAATTATAATTATAATATAATATATTAACTATAATTTAATGTAATTATAGATAGTAATATAATATAATATATTATTATAATATAATTATATTATATTATTATTAAAATATTCTTGTGTTATATTATATTATTATAGGATAATAATATTATAATAGATTATATTATATGTCCATGACATAAATATTATTATATTTTAAAATATTATTTCATTATATAATAATATTATTATATAATAAATATAATATAATAATATATACTATAATACGATATTATTATAATTATGATGTAATATATAATGTAATATAATATAATAGATTATAATCTAATCTAAATAATAAATTATAATATAACAGATTATATTATATTATTATAATATAATAATATAATATTATTAATAAATATTGTTATATCAAATTATATTTTAATAACATAGTAATATATTATAATAGATTATATGTTTATAATATATTATAATATTAATTTATTATTATATTATATTATAATAATATAATATGATATAATAAGATGTAATTATAAGATTTGTTAGTAGATATTTTGATAATTAAAAATTTTATTTAAATCAAAATAATTTTTCAATATTCATCGAAAAATATTTTTGAAGAAAATTTCCAAATAGAAATTCTTTCGAATAGATCTTTTTAATTTTTTAATAAAATTAAAATAATTTATTAATTTTTTATTAAATATAATTATATTATTTAAAAATATTTTTTGAGACTTAGAAAATACTTTACGTCACTCTAAAAACTTTGACCAAATAGGATCTAAGTCTACCATTGCTTATAGCCTTGCACCAACAGCCGCGTCCGCTCTTACAAGCCCACGATCATCACGTGTAACCGGTCCCATGTACGTCATTGAACACATCGAGCAACAAGCGTACAGCGAGGAAAAAGAGCTCTTTTCCAGAATAATACAAAAAAAAACTTAAATACTAAAATATATCAAAACCAAACTTATTTACCAAACTAATACAAAAGGGAAAAACGCCATTTTGAATGGCATTTTTCCCCCTTCCACGTCACCCTCCTTTTCCACGGTGGCATCATCCCAAAAAAAAAAAAAAAAAAAAGAAGAAACGCCATTTGGAATGGCGTCTTTAAAAATGCCATTTTGAATGGCGTTTTTAAAAACACCATTCAAAATGGCGTTTTCAAATTTTTCCACAAAAAAAAAAAAAAAAAATCGTGAAATAATGAAAAAATTGATTTTTTAAAATTTGAAATTAATAAATAAATTAAAATTATAATTTTGATTGAAATTTAAAATATAAAGATTTGAATTTGTAATTCATTAAAAAAATTAATTTAGATTTTTTATTTAAAATATTTTTTAAAAGATATCAAAAAAAATCTTAAGAAATAAAAAAAATTTATCATAGAAAATAAAAAAAAGAGAAAGAAATTTGAAAGAAATAAAAATTTGAAATTTAATTGAAAAACATCATTCGAAATACTTGTCCTAAAAATTTTTAAAAAATTATAAATTTTAAAATTTTTAAAAATCAAAAAAAAGAATTATAATATAAAAATTAAAAAAATAAATTTTAAAGATTAATTGAAATTAAAATATTATTTCAAATTACTTTCTCAAATTAAAAATAATTAATTTTAAAAAGATTCAAAAAAATTTGAAAAATAGGCTAAAAAATTTTTATAAAAATATAAAGAATTGAAAAAAATAGAAATTATAATTGTAATTGAATAACAAATTTTATAATTTTTAATTTTAAGAAATAAGAATTATAATTGTAAATGAAATTAAAAATTATATTTTAAATAACTAAATTAATTTAAATATAAATTTTTAAAAAATATTATAAATAAAAGAAAAAAAATACATAATAGAATATCAAAAAGATAAAAATGAAAAAAACTAAAATTAAAATTTAAAATTATAAAATTATAAATTAGATTAGAAAAATATATCATAAAAGAATAAAATTAAATTAAATTAATTACAATTTCTTTTTAGGGTATTTTATAAATGTGACTTAAAAAAATTAAATTTGAATTAAATTTTGATAAAAAAAAATACATTAAAAAGTTTAAAAAAATAGGAAAAGTTAAAAAGTTAAAAAGTGAGAATTTTTAAAAAGTCACAAAAAATAAGAATTATAAATTAAAAATTAAAAAAAATTTAAAGTTTAATTGAGATAAAAATATTTTTTAAATTATTTTATAAAATTAAAATTAATTTAATTAAAAAAAATTCAAATAAAATTTAAAAATGACCTAAAAAAATTTTATAAAAAGATAAAGAATTGAAAAAAAATAGAAATTGTAATTGTAATTGAAGAACAAAGTTTATAATTTTCATTTTAAGAAATAAGAATTAAAATTATAATTGAAATTAAAATAATATTTTAAATAACTAAATAATTTAAACATTATTATTTAAAAAATATTTTAAATAAAAAAAATGGGAGGAAAATTTAAAATTTAATTTGAATTAAATTTTGATCAAAAAATAAATACAGTGTAAAGTTAAAAATGAGGAAAAATGTGGAAAATTTTTTTTGTAAATTAAACTTTAGAAAAAATAATATTTTTTTAATTAAAAGAAAAGAATACGTAATAGAATGCTGAAAAGAAAAAATGGAAGAAAACTGAAATTATAATTTCAAATGATAACTATTTTAAAATAAATAAAAAAAAGTATCATAAAAAAAATAATAAAATAATAATAAAATAAGAATTGTAATTATAAATTTTAAAAAAAATTAATTTTAATTTAAATTAAAAATTATCATTTAAATTATTATTTTTATTATTTAATTTAATTTATTTATTAAAAGATTACAAATACATAATTAAAGAAATTAAAAAAAAAAAGGAGAAAACGCCATAGAGAATGGCGTTTTCCCCTCCCCAAACCCTTTTTCCCCTCGTTCTTCCTTCTCCCCTCCTTCTTCCTTCTCCCTCTTCTCCTTCTCCCTTCTCCCTTCTCCCTTCTCCCTTCTCGATCTTCTCCGGCATCTCTCCGACGGCACGGCGGCGAGGTCTCGACGGCGGTGAGCTCTTCCCCCCTCTCTCTCCCTCTTCCTCTTTCTCTCTCCCTCTTCCCCTCTCTCTCTTTTTCTCATGCCGGCGGCGGGCCGCGCATCCCGACGGCGGGCCCCGCGTCCCGACGGTGGGTCCCGCGTCCCGGCGATGGCCCCGGCCCCCTCCTCTCTCTTCCTCTCTCTCTCTCTCTTCCTCTCTCTCTCCCTTCTCCGTGGACGCCGGCCACAGACGGCCGGCGGCGGGCCGCGCGCCCCGGCGGCGGGTCCCGCGTCCCGACGGTGGCCCCCGGCCCCCTCCTCTCTCTCTTCCTCTCTCTCTCTCCCTTCTCCTTGGCCGCCGGCCACAGACGGCCGGCGGCGGGTCCCGCGTCCCGGCGGTGGCCCCCGACCCCCTCCTCTCTCTCTTTCTCTCTCTCTCTCTTCCTCTCTCTCTCTCCCTTCTCCTTGGCCGTCGGCCACAGACGGCCGGCGGCGGGCCGTGCGTCCCGGCGGCGGGTCCCTCGTCCCGGCGGCGGGTCCCGCATCCCGGCGGCGGGTCCCGCGTCCCGGCGGTGGCCCCCTCCTCTCTCTCTTCCTCTCTCTCTCTCCCTTCTCCTTGGCCGCCGGCCACAGACGGCCGGCGGCGGGCCGCGCGTCCCGGCGGCGGCTCCCGCATCCCGACGGTGGCCCCCGGCCCCTCCTCTCTCTCTTCCTCTCTCTCTCTCTCTTCCTCTCTCTCTCCCTTCTCCTTGGCCGCCGGCCACAGACGGCCGGCGGCGGGCCGCGCATCCCGGCGGCGGGCCGCGCGTCCCGGCGGCGGGCCGCGCGTCCCGACGGTGGCCCCCGGCCCCTCCTCTCTCTCTTCCTCTCTCTCTCTCTTCCTCTCTCTCTCTCTCCTTGGCCGCCGGCCCACAGACGGCCGGCGGCGGGACGCGCGTCCCGGCGGCGGGCCGCGCGTCCCGACGGTGGCCCCCGGCTCCCTCCCTCTCTCTTCCTCTCTCTCTCTCTCTTCCTCTCTCTCTCCCTTCTCCTTGGCCGCCGGCCACAGACGGTCGGCGGCGGGCCGCGCGTCCCAGCGGCGGGCCGCGCGTCCCGGTGGCGGGTCCAGCGTCCCGGCGGTGGCCCCCGGCCCCTCCTCTCTCTCTTTCTCTCTCTCTCTCTTCCTCTCTCTCTCCCTTCTCCTTGGCCGCCGGCCACAGACGGCCGGCGGCGGGCCGCACGCCCCGGCGGCGGGTCCCGCGTCCCGTCCTTGGCCCCCGGCCCCCTCCTCTCTCTCTTCCTCCCTCTCTCCCTTCTCCTTGGCCGTCGGCCACAGACGGCCGGCGGCAGGCCGCGCTTCTCGGCGGCGAGCCCCGCATCCCGATGGTGGGCTCGGCCCCGGCCCCGGCCCCGGCCCTGGCCCCGGTGGCCAGGGCGGGCCCCGCACCCCGACGGCGGTCCTCAGCCCCCCGCCTCTCCCGACGGTGGGCCCAGACGGTTGGTGGGGCCGCATGCCCTGACGGCGGGCCCCGCGTGGCGATGGCTCCGATGCGATGGGCTGCGATGATGGTGGGGCCCACGGGTTCCGGCACTCATTTTTTTTTTATCTCATTAATTTATTTTTATTTTTATCTTTATCTAATTAGATCCAGTTGTATTTTAAATTTTAAATATATTGCATTTCATGAAACGTAGACCCGTCAATTGATCAATGTATAATATTCTACGTTATCCGTATAAAATATATATGAAATATATATTTTTATATGGATATCGTAAAATACAAACATTGGTCAATTGATTGTCCAGTTTGGACAGTTTGGGAATTATATTTAATTCTATAGATAATTACATTATTCGAATGATATGCGGAGGGTTCGAGAGAAATTTCGGACAGATGGGAGCCATATTTTAACTATATTAATTTTTTTTTTTATTTTAACTATATTATATCAGTTTTTGTGGGAGCCATATACAGATGGGATATTGGCTATACTGCCGCAGATGTGTACAGTTGGACACGACATATGGACTGCTAGGGTGCCACTTATTTGTTTTGATGTGGTAGAGTGGCATCTTCCCGATCGTGTCCTGCAGCAGTTTGGTCAGACTCAGGGCATCCCAGAGCAGTTTGATACCAGCCAGGGACTTCATCGTATTGATCGACGAGGGAGAGCTCGTATCGACTGGTGTATCAGACATGCACAGTACATCGATATTTGGGATGCACGTCGAGATCACATTGTTCATGGTGATCCTATTTTGAGAGGTCGTTCATATACTGATGACTACATGGCTTGGTTTTTTAGCATTACGGTGCGAGTCATTGGACAGTCTCAGTATGCAGTTTCTGGATACGAGGGCGAGAGTTCTACTGTACGTCTTTTGGTAAGATTACGAAAATTACTTCATGTTATTTGTGTTATATTTTTATTTTATATTGTACACTATACTGATTGTTTTATACTAACTGTTCTATTTTTATTTTATAGACTGATTCTATGTCGGATCTCGTGTTGGACGCTCGTCGTGCTTTATCTACGACTGATGAGGACGAGTGGATTCAGATACTGCGGGAGATGGAGAGAACGGGTTCCGGAACATTGGTGGCGATTGGTGTTGACCCACATACCTGTGTGCCTTGGTATGGAGCAGTTCGGGCGCCAGATATGAGTTATACGCCGTCACCATATGCTTCACATATGCCATCACCGCATATTCCGCATATGTCATCATTTGATGCTGGCCTTTTCATCCACAGATGGCAGCGTCTTCTTCTTCCTACATCCCCCAAATGCCATCACCGGGTACCAGTTGGCCACATGAGTATGATACTTTTTTTTCAGGTCCATCCGTGTATCCAGATGAGAGAGTTGAACGGGTCTCTCAGTCCGTAGATGATCCGACAGCATCAGTTATTTCTGAGTAGCATGATCAGCAGATCTCCTCCACTGATATAGGAGAGGAGCCATCACAGCAGGAGCAGCCGGCGAGGACCTTCCTGAGAAGGTCCAAGCGACCACGGGCGCCGCGACGTCCTTGTGGGACTTAGTCTTTGTTGTATTTGTATTTAGTATTTTTACATTTTTGTTGTACTATTTTTTTTTTGTACGTTTGATATTTTTATTCTATTGAATAATATTAAATGTTGATTTTATTTTATATTATTTAATTTTAAATGATTGGATATTATGATTGGTGCATATGGATACACATACTCGAACGTGTCTCAGAACATTAGGAGAGAAAACGTTATGCTGAAAGGACTATAAAAATTATAACGTAAATAATAATATATCAAATGCTGCTCTTTGAATTGAACTTTAGAAAAAATAAATATTTTTTTAAGTAAAGGAAAGGAATACGTAATAGAATGCTAAAAAGATAAAAATGGAAGAAAACTGAAATTATAATTTCAAATGATAAAATTTTTAAAATAAATTTTAAAAAAAGTATCATAAAAAAAATAATAAAATAATAATAAAATAGGAATTATAATTATAAATTTTAAAAAAATTTAATTTTAATTTAAATTAAAAATTATCATTTAAATTATTATTTTTATTATTTAATTAAATTTATTTATTAAAAGATTACAAATAGATAAGTAAAGAAATTAAAAAAATAAAAAATAAAAAAAAGAGAAAACGTCATTCTCTCCCCTCCCCAAACCCCTTTTTCCCCTCCTTCTTCCTTCTCCCTTCTCCCTTCTCCCTTCTCCCTTCTCCCTTCTTGATCTTCTCCTTCTTCCTTTACAAATTTAAGTAAAGAAAAAGAATACGTAATATATCATAAAAATGAAAGAAAACTAAAATTATATTTTTAAATTATAAAAATTATAAATTAAATTAAAAAAATATATCATAAAAATAGTAAATAAAAGAGAAAAAATGGTAATAAAATAGAAATTATAATTTAAAATAAAAAATTAACTTTAATTTAAATTAAAAATTATCATTCAAATTACTATCCTCATTAAAAGATTTAATAAATTAAAAAAAAAATAATTAAACAAATTATGAAAAAAATTTAAAATTTTTTTTAAAAAAAAAGAATAAAAAAACGCCGAAGGGAACGGCGTTTTCTCCTTTCCCCCCTTCTTCTCTCCTTCTCCCTCTTCTCCTTTCTCCCTCTTCTCCCTTCTCCGGCGTCTCTCCGACAGCACGGCGGTGAGCTGCCTCCTCTCTCTCCCTCTTCCTCTCTCTCCCTCTTTTTAAAAAATTTAAAAAATAAAAATTACCAGAAAGAAAGTCAAGGGGTCGACTCACAGAGTGTGGCAGCCAAAAATTTTGCGTGCCGTTAAACTCTTTTAGCCATGAGTCGATTCATGGGGTCGACTAAAAAATATAAATCTATTTTTCTTACAAAATACGCTTCCAAAAATATTGAAATTGCCTCTAATAGATTACACATCTTTTGTTCTTGCTTTTGAGACTTCAGAATCATATCTGATAAAATTATGATTTTTTTTCTTCATTTTTTAACTTTTTAATGTATTTATTTTTTGATCAAAATTTAATTCAAATTAAAATTTTTTAAGTCACATTTATAAAATATCCAAAAAAATAAATTATAATTAATTTAATTACATTTTATTCTTTTATGAAATATTTTTTTTATAATTTTTATAATTTTAATTTTAATTTTTAATTTTCTTCCACTTTTATCTTTTTGACATTCTATTACGTATTTTTTTTCTTTATTTAAAATATTTTTTAAATATTAATATTTAAATTAATTTAGTTATTTAAAATATTATTTTTAATTTCAATTATAATTTCAATTCTTATTTCTTAAAATTAAAAATTATAAACTTTGTTCTTCAATTACAATTAGAATTTCTATTTTTTTTCAATTCTTTATCTTTTTATGAAATTTTTTTAGGCGATTTTTATATTTTATTTAGAAATTTTTTTAATTAAATTAATTTTAATTTGAGAAATTAATTTTAAAAAATATTTTATTTCACTTAATCTGTAAAATTTTATTTTTTTAAAAATTTAAATTTATAATTCTTATTTTTTATGACTTTTTAAAAATTTTAACTTTTTAACTTTTCATCATTTTTTAACTTATTAATGTATTTCTTTTTTTATCAAAATTTAATTCAAATTTAATTTTTTTAAGTCACATTTATAAAATACCCTAAAAATGAAATTGTATTTAATTTAATTTAATTTTATTCTTTTATGATATATTTTTTCTAATCTAATTTATAATTTTATAATTTTAAATTTTAATTTTAGTTTTCTTTCATTTTTATCTTTTGATATTCTATTACGTATTTTTTTCTTTTATTTAAAATATTTCTGAAAAATTTATATTTCAATTAATTTAGTTATTTAAAAAGTAATTTTTAATTTCAATTAAAATTATAATTCTTATTTCTTAAAATTAAAAATTATAAACTTTGTTCTTCAATTACAATTATAATTTCTATTTTTTTTTCAATTCTTTATGTTTTTATAAAATTTTTTTAGCCTATTTTTTAAATTTTTTTGAATCTTTTTAAAATAAATTAATTTTAATTTGACAAAGTAATTTGAAATAATATTTTTATTTCAATTAATCTCTAAAATTTTATTTCTTTTAAATTTTAAATTATAATTCTTTTTTTTTATTATTTAAATTTTTTTTAAAAATTTTTAGGACAAGTATTTCGAATGATGTTTTTCAATTAAATTTTAAATTTTTATTTCTTTCAAATTTCTTTCTCTTTTTTTTTATTTTCTATGATAATTTTTTTTATTTCTTAAGATTTTTTTGACATCTTTTAAAAAATATTTTAAATAAAAAATTTAAATTAATTTTTTTAATGAATTACAAATTCAAATCTTTATATTTTAAATTTCAATCAAAATTATAATTTTAATTTATTTATTAATTTTAAATTTTAAAAAACTAATTTTTTCATTATTTCACGATTTTTTTCTTTTTTTTTTGTGGGAAAATTTGAAAACGCTATTTTGAATGACGTTTTTAAAAACGCCATTCAAAATGGCGTTTTTAAAGACGCCATTCCAAATGGCGTTTCTTCTTTTTTTTTTTTTTTTTTTTGAGACGATGCCATCGTAGAAAAGGGGGGTGACGTGGAAGGGGAAAAAACGCCATTCAAAATGGCGTTTTTCCCTTTTGCATTAGTTTGGTAAATAAGTTTGGTTTTGATATATTTTGGTATTTAAGTTTTTTTTTTGTATTATTCTGGAAAAGAGCTCTTTATAAGAGCAGAGATGGCGGTGGGCCCGGATGCCAGCTGGCATTCCCGTCATGTTAAGTGGGCGGCATTTGCCGACTTCAACCTTCTTGCAATAGTTTGCCGGCTATACACGAAACTTAAGACTTCGAAAATATAATCCTTATGTTCCATCGGGGAGTTACAATTAGAGGATGTTAGATTGACAGAAATGAAGGTCTGAAATCAAAATTGAAATAGATGACTTCCATTCTAATCATTTGGTTAGGAGGAATCCCATTTTGATTTCGATTTCGATTCTGATTTCAGAATGGAATGAAAATAATTTAATCTATATAGAACTCAATCTCTACTATCTTTTATGGATTCAAATTTTAATATCAATTTTGATTACAAATCAAATATTTATAAAAATTTAATCATTTCAATTTTAATTTTAAATTATTTTAATTTTAATTTTAATTTTGATTTTGATTACGAAACAAAGACCTCTCTTATTTTTTTCTCAACAAAACGCTTCATGTCAAGTAAGTCTGCAGTTTTGCCGATTTTATGGCAAGTATGCCGGCAAATCTGCCGACTTCATATGAAGTTTGTCGCAGAAGATATTAAAGGTTGAAATAGGAGCAAGGAGGGATGGTGGGGCTCCTTCTCTCCCTCGCGACTTCTCCTTGGTCTTTCTCTTCTTCCATAATACGTGGCGACCACTGCACCAGTCCCGCTTGGTACCGGTGTTATTAATTGCAGAAGAAGTAGAATTGGAAGGTTCTACTTCTTCCGTGGTTAATATAAGCTTCTGCAAGACTATGCTTCTATGAGTTGGTTGAGAAAGATCATAAAGCCAGAAAAGTAATGCGAACCAAATAACATGGGTGAACAGACCTTGGTACCGGCGAAATGGATCTGCATGTATTTATGCGCACATAAAACAGGTACTCGAGAAGTACAACTTCCAAAATAGTTGTTAGTTTCTTTCCCCCTTTTCTCCAAAATTTCAAGTATCCTTGAGTAGGAAATAATTGATCATAACATTTTTGTTACAATATAATATTAACTGGTGACAAAACTAGATTTAGCAAATCAAAACTCTGATTTAGCATAAGGATTAACATAAAAGATTTGGGAACAACAAAAAGGACATATATGCCTTTTAGGGATGCATAGAAGTACAGTCAGAGGGTTCTCGTATGGTACAATATTGCTGGTAAATTTTCACCTGCATGGCTGATGCAACCAGCCATTTTCAGAGTAAAATGGAAACTTGAATGAATAAGTCAATTGAAATCGTTATACTTGACTTAATAAATAATATTAAAAAAAAATCTACTTTCAAAAATTCTACCTTGTAAAAGCTTTCATCTCAAAGGTCCTAAAAACTTCACTATTAACAAATTATATTTTAATAATATAGTAATATATTATAATAGATTATACGTTTATAATATATTATAATATTAATTTATTATTATATTATATTATAATAATATAATATGATATAATAAGATGTAATTATAAGATTTTTAGTAGATATTTTGATAATTAAAAATTTTATTTAAATCAAAATAATTTTTCAATATTCATCAAAAAAATATTTTGGAGAAAGTTTCAAATAGAATTCTTTCGAATAGATCTTTTTAATTTTTTAATAAAATTAAAATAATTTATTAATTTTTTATTAAATATTATTATATTATTTAAAAATATTTTTTGAGGCTTAGAAAATACTTTACGTCACTCTAAAAACTTTGACCAAATAGGATCTAAGTCTACCATTGCTGATAGCCTTGCACCAACAGCCGTGTCCGCTCTTACAAGCCCACGATCATCACGTGTAACCGGTCCCATGTACGTCATTGAACACATCGAGCAACAAGCGTACAGCGAGGAAAAATGGAAATAGAAAGCTGACAAGGTTATTGAATAAATAAGTGAATTGAAATTGTTATGCGTGGTCTAATAAACAACGTTTTTTTTTAAAAAAAAATTTACTTTCAAAAGCTCAAATCCTGTAAAAGCTCTCATTTCAAAAGATTCCAAAAACTCTGCTATCAACGACAATTCCAAACGAGGCTATAAGCCTTGTACCAACAGCCATGTCCGCTCTGACAAATCCACACTCATCACGTGTGCCTGGTCCCATGCATACGGCGAGGAAAAATGGAAACATAAAACTGACAAGGTTATTGAATAAGTAAACTGGAATCATTATACTTGATCTAATAAATAATGTTTTAAAAAGAGCTTAACTTTTAAAAGTTCTATCTTGTAAAAGCTCTCATTTCAAAGACTTAAAAAAGCTACACCATCAATAACAATCCCAGTCATGGTTAAGCCTATCATTCCTCAACGCCTTGCACCAACAGCCACGTTCGCTCTTACAAATCCATATCATGCGTGCCCGGTTCCATGCACGTCACTCAACACATCCAACAACCAGCATACAGCGAGAAAAAATGGAAACAAAAAATTGACAAGATTATTGAATAAATAAGTAAATTGAAATTGTTATGCTTGACTTAATAAACAACGTTTTAAAAAAAAATTTACTTTCAAAAATTCTATCTTGTAAAAGCTCTCATTCCAAAGACTCCAAAAACTCCACCATCAACAACAGTCCCACACAGGAGCAGGCCTATCATTATTCACAAACCTTGCACCAACAGTCGTGTCCGCCCTTACAAACCCACACTCATCACGCGCGCGTACCCGGTTCCATGCACATCACTCAACACATCCAGCAACCGGCTGCGTACGGTAGGAAAAATGGAAACTTGAATGAATAAGTCAATTGAAATCGTTATACTTGACCTAATAAATAATATTAAAAAAAAATCTATTTTCAAAAATTCTACCTTGTAAAAGCTTTCATCTCAAGGTCCTAAAAACTCCACTATTAACAATAATCTTATACAGGATTAAGTTTATAATTACTCACAACCCTCGCTACAACAGAAAAAATATTTACGACGTAAAAAAAATATTATAAATATTATATTTTTATCGTAAATATTTATTTATGATAGAAATTTATCGCTCTTACTGCATTGCTAAAAATGCAGTCGCAGATAATATTTTACGATGAAAATAAAATTTTTATCTCTAAAAATTATTTTTTTGCAATGAAAAACTTGCATCGTAAATTTTTTTATTTCTTAAATTATTTGCGATGAAAACCATTTTATTGCAAATAACATATTTCCATCGTAAATAAAATTTACTTACAACAAAAATTTTCATCATCAATAATTTAATAAATAAATTTAATATTTTTTAAAAAATAAAATAAAATATTTTTTTGTGGCATAAAATTTCTCATAAATATTTCCATCGTCAAAAAAATTATTTGTGACTATAATGTTCCATCGCAAATAATTTTAATTTTTTTTAAATTTAAAAAATAAATTATTTGCGATAGAATAGCTTCGTCGTAAATAATCTTATTTGCGATGTATTTTCTGTCATAAATAATTTCATCACTAATTAAAATATAATATTTTTTAAAAAATAATTTATAAATATATATTTTTGATTTATATTTTTAATATTTATATTTATAATCTATAAAATAAAAATAAAAAATTTACATAATAAATCTATAAATAAATTTGATAATTTTATTATATCAAAATATAATTATAAAAAAATAAATTTAATAATTATAAGAGATCTAAAATAAAAATAAAAAAAATAAAAATAAGTCTTATTGGCCATTAAGCATCAGCATCTGGAGAAGGAGAACATATGGAGGAGCTCGAACTGGCCTGTATACTGCTGTCTCATCAGCGTTATCATCTGCCCATTTGTGCCATCCACTCCATCATCTGCCTCATCAGTTGTCGATCCCCACTGGTCCGCTATCGATTTTCAGCAGCTTGTCTCTGTATCTCTACCAATCAACATCACAGGTAGTATGGACGTCAATCCTGGACGAGCGTGAGGATGGGAGAGCACTGATCGTATATCCTAGCCCTCTAATATAATGTGGATCTCATCATCAGTAGATGCGGTCGAGCTCTCAGGGGTAAGTTGGGATTAATCTCCATCATACGATCCTGAAAATTAAAGTTATAGCTATTCTAAATTAGTACTGAAAATTAAAATATCAAAAAAAAAAGTTAAAAAAATTTACATAAATCTCTTGGTTCCCCACCGTCCACTCCTCTGACCGTCGTTGGTGGATCCGTTAGTAGATCTCGATCCTATCAAGAAGCACGCCACTCTCTATATTTTTCTGTAATTTGAAAGTAATTAATAATTTTTTTTAAATAGTTAAAGAGTTAAAATATACTAAATAAAAGTTACTTACTATCTGCTTTATATGGCGAGTGAATGACCTCGAACCCCCCACAGTGTGCGATGGTTTGTCTCGCCCGATTGGTGGTATTTAAGGCATATCGATCCTATACAGTTAATAGTCAAATTAATAAATAACTAACTGAATTTAAGAATAAATAATTTAATTATTAAACTCTAAAAAAAAATTAGATGCTTAACATGATATGTCGGATCCTCATACTTGCGGCATATTACAGTCCAGTCTTTGATATTGATGCTATCATATGGCTCTGTAGTGCTACTTCCATCTTTGATCTTGCACTGCAGCATACCAGTGGCGATGAATGCGATGATGGTAATCTTTGAAATACGAGTATAGATGATTATCTACAGCTTGTCGTACGTAATCATGCTCAAAATCGATTATATCAAATATTGCCTATCAATAATAAATATTATAAAAATATAGTGCTAATTAAATATTTCACTAAATATTATTTATCTGTAAGTGGCTATAGAAGACCTTCCTCTGAGTTAACATAATGTGATACCAATCGGAGAGTGTCACTGGGCATAGTTGCGGCATATGATTTCCAGCTTAGTTTGCTATGGCTCGCACCATCCCCTAATGGGCATAGTGTAGCCGGATGAAATTTTGATACGAAGATGCTGCCACTCGTGCTCGTGTCTCCAACATTCAGGATGAGGTTCTTCGATGGACCTCGCTCTCACCTCACCACCTGCACCGAATGATCTGAAACAACAATGAATAAATCATTGGTATGATAGCTATCTATAAACCTAACAGATACAATTAAAAATAAAATTTATTATATAAAAAATATTAAAATACCACTTGGATCCGACTCCACAGCACCCTCTGGTGGCTCTGATGGTGCGGCAGTAGAAATGGAGAAAGGCTCATCCTCAAGGGGAGGCTGGAAACTCAGATGTGATCGTCTTCCTTCTAACTTAAACCCATACATATAACTAACTTGATATATAAATGAATATAATAATGAATAATAATAGCAAAAAATACATCAATGCTAATGAATATAATTGTATTGCATACCATTATTATAAAAAAGATTCAACAAAGAATATAGATCTACTCATCAATACTCGTATCCTCCTCGATTTGTAGGTCCTCCTTTGAAGTACAATAATCGACTAATGTATCGTCTTCTATCTTATCGTCATTTATGAATTGATCGTCACCATCCGAATCATCAAAATTAGATACAAAATCAGCTTCAATTCGTTGGGCGGCAGATCAGCTCTGTTCAAAAGAGTTATCACAAGTTCTTTGTCAATAAGGAGCTCGATTAATATTTATTCTTCTTCTTGAAAAGCTTCCTCTTCATGTAGATCTGAATCTTCATCCATCTCTAATTGGATTATATGTCATATACGCCTCTAGATATTATTTTTTGTATGACATGCTAATCACCTCGATATTTCAGATCTTTCAAAAATATTACTTATTTTGTTTGAGTTACTAATACATATAGCTCATTTGGTATCATGTTCGTGTAAAATTTACACTGATAAAATATGGATCGATATGAATATCGATCTTCTTATTGCTAATATTCCACCATTCATACTGAAACAAGAATACTGAATTATTAGATCCATACTTTAGTTCTATGATAACTATCAATACACCAAGATATTTAATCTCCTCTTGTCCTTCATATCCTATCATAGCAATCCCACTATTCTGGATCTGTCTTTATATCTCAAGCTCTTTTATATGAAATCTCATTCCTCCAATGATACAGGATGCGTAGTGGTTAATCTTTCGATCGGAGCCACATGCTAAATCATACACTTGTTGATCGCACCCTCTTCTTTATTGAAATACTTAAATTTTATCTACAACATAAAAAATTATGTTGGTTCAAGTAATTAATTTCATAATTATTAAAATATAATATAATACTAGTGAAACTTACATGGTCTCCAAACTGATTTGTAAATTTTCGCATGTATAGGAATATAGCCAAGTTTCAATTCCCACATGTATATTTTTGTTTCAGAATATGATTTCGAAAGTCTCTCTCCATTGGAAAGAGTTGTTTTAATCAGTGCTAAATTTTGGTCAAATAATTTCTGACTCCATCAATTCATAGTTTTAAGATGAAGGCATTTGATTAAAAGCTCTAATTTGAAGAACTTTACACAATTTAGATAGAGTGACTCTCGTGCATCCTTTATAAGCTTTGCAAACTGTTCAGAAGTTCCTTCTACCTCATTAATATTGAGTTTATGATTAAAACTATCTTCGATGCACTAGTACTCATGGGTATATTTGAGCAAACACCTTGATGTAACTCATCCAATAGTGACCAATACCATCATGTTCGATAGATTCAGTAGCATCACAATTATTTTCAATATCGTCATTGTTGCACATAATTTCATTCGGATCACCCTCCGATATCATATCCAGCAAGTATATTTTTTGTCTATACTATAATATAGCAGAGCTCCTCAACAAATGATATGTGATGATATACTATATTGATACATCTCTTGTATGGATATTTTATCCTACTGGCACTGTCAGCCTTACGCCATGCAAACTCCATAAAATTTCAAACATCCACTCGATATTTAGGCAAAAAAAATATCCCTGGCATTCATCCAACTTTTATCGATATCCATCTGATAACAAAGAAAACCATTGACAATAAAGAAAATGCCCCTGATATTCATCCGAACTAGATCTCGATCTGGATCTAGATAGGATTCCAAATAGGATCCTGAATTGGATCCCGACCTGAATTCACTATCTATAGATTTTGCATATACAAATACAAGGTAATTGATATCTAATTATTTTATCATTTCAAATAACTTATATAATAAATGCATCTGAGCACCAACTAATAGATAAAGATAGATCTTATCCCTTTAAAAAATGCATCACTTTTATGGTTGCCATAATTTTATTCTTTATCCATATTCGGGGATAATTCGGCAGCATCTCCCTATATGATATAAATGGATCATATTTTAACATCTAATATATATTCGAAGAACAAACAAGATAACTGTGATGAATTTTTTATAATAAAATAAAGAACGTCATGACAATTGATGTATTTTTTATTTGCCCAACGGAGCATCCAAGAGCTATTCACAGAGTTTATTTTGGAGACTCTAGGACCGACTCTTGAATGGAAGTCTAAGGTTACATCAATGCACACATTAAATCACTGATATACATCTCTCTATAGAAATAGAGAGATATATGCGGATTCGAATCAGATCCCGACCTGAATCCTGACAGGATCCGACCCATATCTCAACCTCGATCCGACCCAAATTTTGGACCGAATCCCAACCTAGATCCCAGACTGAATTTCAAACTGGATCCTGAACCGAACAGTTCATATGCATTAAAAAATTATTATTTTTATTAATAAATTATTAATTTTTTAAAAATTTTTATTTTATTAATATATTTTACTAAATAATCTCCCTACCCCCCACCCCACAACACCCCTGGGCCTCGGTGGCCATCCGCGGGAACACAACCCCCCTCCACCCCTGGCCACCGCAGGCTGTTCATGAGAACAAACCCCCCCACCCCCATCCTCCGGCCCCTGGTCCCCAATCCTGCCCCCCCTTCGTCCTCCGCCCTCCGGCCATCGTAGGTCATCCGCGAGAACACAACCCCCCCCCCGAATCCTCCACCCCCCAGCCATCGCGAGCTATCCACAGGAACAACCCCCCTGCGTCCTCCGCCTCCCCCTCCGTCCCACCCCGCTCCCCCAACCCATGGTCCCTCGCCCCTCCCTTCCCTATAGAGCCAAAAAAATGTTTATCTTAAATGTCGGCGGCCATAGCGGCGATGGCGGCAGCGGTGGCAGTGTTGGTGGCAGCGGAGGGGCGGCACGCTTGCCGATGAGAAATCTCGGAAGAGTTTCGACGGGTGAGAGGGAGGGAGCTATGAGGATGGAGAGAGACAGCCGAAAGGGTTTCGCGTGAATCAGAGAAGAGACATGAGATTTTTATATATTTTTTTATGATCAATTATTAACGATAAAAAATTTTAATTGCTAAATAATTTATTAGTGACGAAAATAAAATTTTCGTCGTTAATGATTTCCACTATTTTTTTTTATTTTTTTTAAAATTAATCAAAAAATTTAAAAAAAATTAATTTACTATAAAATTATAAATAATTTTATTTATGATAAAAATATTTATATCATAAATAATTTTATCATAAAATTTTATTTTTTTATAGTGTTCGCACCAAAAGCTGTATCTACTCGTACGAACCCACACTTATCACGCGTGCCCGGTTTCATGCACGTCACTCAAAACATCCAGCAGCCAGCATACAGCGAGGAAAAATGGAAACAGAATGCTGACAAGATTATTGAATAAATAAGTAAATTGAAATCGCTATGATTCGTCTAATAGCTGGATTAAGGGCAGCTTTTATTTATTTTATTTTAAGGGCAGCCTTCAGGACGACTGGTCGAGGGATGAGGCCTTGGTGATCGAGGTCACGGTGACCTTGGGCTCGAGGGGCAGCATCCCGACCTCCGCGGTGAACGAGTCATAACGGAGGAAGAACTCCACCACAAGGAGCCGGCACATCATGACCACGACGTCCTTCCCGGGGCACTGCTTGTTCCCCACTTCCGCCTCCTCCGTCTCCCTCCCGTTCGACCAGTACACGTACTTCAGTAGCTTCTTCCCCTCCTCCCCCACGAACCGGTCCGCCACGAACTCCCCTCCCTTCCGGAACACCCTCTCGTCCCTCGTCGCCACCGGCTGGTACCCAAATATCATCTCCCCCTTCTTCACTCTGAACGCCGCCTCGTGGCTCTCGATCACCAGATCTTTCTTCGCTCTCGCGTACTGGTACTCCACGGGCGGGTCCAGTCGCAGGAGCTCCCACACCACGGACTTGGTCAGCTCCATGCGCTCTAGACCGGCGACGGTGACTGCACCGCCCTCGGACCGGACGACGGACCGGATCTCCCGGGCGAGCCGGGCATGCAGCTCCGGCCCAGACTCGGCCAGCCGTCTGAGGATACGGGGGAAGGAGAGCTTGATGCCCCCGTAGGCGTTGAAGACGGCGACGAAGACGAGGTTGTGCAACGTTTCCTCCCTCGAGAGCCCCCTCGTCTTCTCGGCATCATCGAGTACCGGCTTCGCGGCCTCGGCGAAGTAGCTGGCAAGGGCCTTGTAGTCGGAGCGGACAAGGAAAGGGGGGAGGTGGAAGGTGTGGAAGAAGAGCTCCTCGAGGAGCTTGGGGAGGCCGAGGGTGGCGAGGGGATGGAGCTGGAAAAAGAGCCACTTGATGGCCTTCTTGTGAGCGGTGGTGGAGGGGGCGGCGCCGCCGAAGAGGAATTCGCAGACAAAGTTTAGGGCGGTGGCTTCGTTGAGAGTATTGAAGTCGGCAGGGCCGGAGTTGGCAAGGGCGGCCTCGAGGGAGTCGAGGAGGGCGGAGTAGGCTGCGCGGAAGGAGGGGATGAGGCGGGGCCCGCGGGCGGCGAGGAGGTCGAATAGGAGCTGCTTAAGGGCGGCGTGGCGGGGGTCGGCAGGGTCAAGGTAGGCTAGGGGTCGGAAGCCGCCGGTGAGAGCGGCGGAGGGGATGTAGGTGCCGGTGAGGACGTCGGTCTTGTCGACGACGGAAAGATCGAAGAGGACGGGGAAGCTCTTGGCGTCGAGGACGGCGATGACGCGGGGGTCGGAGGCCATGGAAAAGGCCGGGGGCACGTTGACCCGGAAGACGGTGGACTGGTACTTGGAAACGCGGGACTTGAAGAAGGCGTCATGGCCCTGGAAGTAGTAGAAGTCGAGGCGGTCTCGGATGGGGGAGAAGAAGGGGAGGCCGTAGCTCCCTGGGATGGGTTTTATGGGGAGGCCGGACGAAGAGTAGTCGTCGGCCGCCAACTTGGTGGGCGGCATGGTTCTTAAGATCGAACAGCTAGCTGCTACTCCTGTGCGGTGGATGAGGATCGCTGCAGTGGGGATGCAGGGGACGCATAAATAAAAGGTTGGTGTTAACGCCGAAATAATGATGGGAAACGAGGCTTTTGCATGGAACACGTGCGTCCGGTTGTATCTTTCGCGGGAAGGAATGATCGATCTGCTTTCGCCACCTCAACCGTTGGATCACATTTTGCATACCTCCTGTTGGGTAGATCCTCGCCACTTGCCCAACTAGCACTCTTGACTGGCTATCTAATTTCACCGGTCAGACTGCCACGATTCAATCCGATTTCGATCAATAAGCCTGGTCCCAATTGACTTTCGACCAACTAAAATCGACGATGCTTGGCCGATCAAGGGCAATGGACAGAGCCGAATCCACATTTTACCAATTTGGTTCGGTATGTAGTCTGCGCACAACCTACGGATTGGCTAACGATATTTGACACATAGCTGACTATATATCCGATGCCCTACTGACTGATTTAATCGATGACTGGATAGCACTGTTTATCAGACTCATTCGACCTACTGTCGAGTCCAAGAACACGAACGTCAGCCGAGCAGCTGAACATCAAACGTGACCGCCATGCCATCTTATCGAATCATATCAAGTCCCGTTACTCAAGAGCCATATCCGGCCTTGCTAGTTATACGCCGTAACCAAAAACTACAAAGCCATTAATTATGCCTACGAAGTCATTAATTACATCCTACGTGCGATAAAGTGTGCCGCCGCAGCCACCTATATGTTGAACTAAAGTTACACCCGCCATCAGAGCCAATGGGTCAACCTGTACTGCTCAGTATGGCCAAAAAATCCGAAATGGATCTTTTCTCTCTTTCTTATCTTGATCATTCTATAAATAGAGATAAGAAGAGATCCTCCAGATACGTAATATATGCTCCAATGCTGTGACTCTGCTCTTTCTTTTAACAAATTTTATCTCTAATTTGAATGTCGAAAGATTTTCGTCGGAGTAATCTTTGGTAAAATTTTTTTTGCAAGTCTTGCCTCAACGGTCCGATGCTCTATCAAATTTCAGCTGCTTCAGCGTCAGATAGGGATCATCGTCAATTATTTATTATTCTCGTTCTTATCCTCGACCATCTCTGATGCGCCTTCTTCGATGGATGAGCTTTTTTTTTCTCCGATTTTGTGTCGCACAATGATCAATGCGGCGATTTGGCTCCAGAGTGGCTATGCCATCGGAGACAGCCCCAACACCTCCCAAAGTGCGAATATATGCGACGGATGTATAGGTGGAAGAGACTCGTCATATTGTGAAAGAAGTGTAAATTATGATCTAATGATTGTCATCGTAAAAGAAAATCAATCATTCATTCGCGTGAAAGATATGACTCACACCCTCCTTCCACAGCTTGTCTGGTTTGGTTCTAGTCGTGCAGTAATTTGTTTTGTTTTCAATCCATAGTGCCCATTCCGAGAAAAGCTGTGCTGATGGATTAGGGTGCCCACGAGAAAGTTCATACATCAATTCATTAATTGCTATTCGCGATGGATCATGTTGGCTAGCTGCGAGGTGAAAAAAAATCAATCAAAATCCATAAAAGACATTGTCTACGATGGAACGAGCCTACCTGTGCTCCTTTGAAGACCGGTTATTGAGCTTGGGGTGGTCCCCGGTACCATAAAGAGCCGGGGTCCTAGGTTTCTAGTTGCATGGCTGGAACACGCAATTCGCATGCTAACAAGGGGTGGTAGGTTACGCAACTTGGAGGCAGGTTGCGTAGCTTGATTGCTTGGTAGCACGAGCTTGATGGTAGGTTGCGTAGCTTGGTTGCTTGGGGGCAGGTTATGTAGCTTAACAGCGGATGGCGAGATTTGGTGTTTCCTGCGTCGGCTGCATGACTGGAACTCATAATTTGCATTTTAACGGTAGGTGTTAAAATAGCTAATCACGTTTTATCTAGTTTGGTTGCGAGGGTGGGCCAACTCACGTACCGCAGCTTGTCCCCTCATCGTTCCGCACCATTTCTGGTTTGGTTTTAGTTGTGTAATATTAATTTGTTTTAGCTTTTAATCCACGGTAGTTGAGACCTTTCCATCTCCAGAAGAGCTTTGCCGATGGATTAGGGTGTTATCCATCGCCCTTCTGATCAACATTAGAAGACCAGTTATTGAGCTTGGGGTAGTTCTCGGTACCACAACCCTAGGTGTGTACCCAATTGTAATCCTGTCTTCCGTGTAATTATAGCATTTAGTCATTGTTGCGGTCAATCTCCTGTTGCATCTATTATCGGAGAAGAACATCCGCAAAAAAAGTCCGCACTGACCGAAATTCTGTCCGGTAGGAATCTTCCGATGCTTAAATCAGTGGAGAGTGGTAAACAGTAGATAAAAATTTTTAGAGAGGCAGAGTCTCAGCCCAGAAATCTCTTACCAAATGCTCTTCATTTATCTTTTTTTATAGACAAGTTATTGATAATCATTTGTAACAGTTAGACACGTGGGTTTCACTTATTTCAGCACTACGTGATCATGGGATGGGCGATTATATCCATCACTGATCATGTTATGGCCATTATGCATTTTTTGCACTGGCAGTTTCTGATATACCGACTCTATGTCGGGAGTCCGAATATGTCGACTGTATGTCGGCAATTGTAAAAATCCAAATAACTATCGATTGGTAACTCTGATATGCCGATGGTCATTTACTGATATGCTGATGATCATCAGTTTGAAGTCGGTTAAATCGTCATAGTTAAAATATTTGCCAGGGAGGTTGAGAATAGCCGACTGTTGGTCGGTATACCAATTAATAGTTGGTGATTTGTGCCTATCAGGTCGATTAAAAGTCAGATGATGTCATAATTAAGGCGGAATTGATTCTGTGACGTAGTTTTGATGATTCGTCATCCATAATCGGTAGATATATGATCGATCGACTATGATCGGGAGAGTCAACTGAATTACTCCAACAATTGCCCCCCACTCCCAAGTTCAAGGTAGCCTGACATATGGATTGACATGTGGTTTGATATATTGGACGAAGAAAATTGTCACGTGCTATCTTGAGCCCCAATTCGACTGCAGACATTAATAATTTTTTTAAAAAATGAAGTCTCTAGCCATTTTATCATTTTGATAATTGTGAGATCGTTATTGGGATGTCGGTTCGAGAAGATGGTTTGGCATATGGAGAATCTAATCGATTTGATTCTGACTAGTTGATTTCGGCCACATATCCAGATATCATTAGCTTTGAGCCATTTACGTGGATAGAGGTGAAAAGGCATGATCAAATGGTAGGTACGTCGAACCATCCGATCGATGGTCAATTCAGATGTAGCCATGTGTTAGAATCTGGAGCAGTCTTGATTTGAATAATTTCATCTGACCGTTGACGGGTTCTATATATATAATGTCACTTTCATTTAGATTTTCTGCTGCACTTTGAGAATCCGAAGGTTCTTTTTGTAGGTGCTGAGATTTCTATCGAGTTTCGAGTCGAGATCTAGGGTTTTCAGGTTTTTCTTTAGCCTTCAAGTTAGATCTTTTCTTCTTTGCTCTTCCATCTACATTTTGGATTTTGCACCATTTCCAATGGCTAGTAACAGTAGGAAGGAGAAGGTTAAGGTAGAGGATAGACCTTCAGATAGAGCACCTACCCCTCAGCCTTCTCTGAGTCACGACTGACTGGTTCGGTTGGCGATTCTCTCCCGGGCCTGACGGTAAAGATTTCCTCTCTGATCGAGCCCATAGTTGCTCGTCTTTGGGAGCAGTACTGCATCTCAAAATAGTTTCAATTATTCGCACCTGGTCCGGACAGTCGGGTGATCTCTCCTCCTCTAGATCCGATTGCTTTTTATGTTGAGAACCTTCAGGCTGGACTTCGATTTTTAATTTTGAATTTTATTTGAAATATTTTTTTATTTTTATCGACTTTGTCCGATCCAACTTGTGTCAAATTCCATTCGACTTCTTATCACTTCCGCTTTATTGTGTCGTATGATCCCAATTGAACCTAGACGTTCCCTTTTTCGTGTTTTCTTTGTTCTTCATCCTCATCCGAACGCTGAAGGCTGGTGGTTCTTTAGCCCGAAGAAGGATCTGTCCTTCATTTCTAATCTTCCATCTTTCATTCACGATTAGAAGACATAATTTTTTTTTTATTTTCTCTTCTTCACCTTGAAATTTTCTTCCATTTAGGAGAACCTGGGGACTAGTCCGAATGAAAACAGCCAGGTTGATGAGGTCGATCGGGAAGACTTCTGGCGATTGAAAGACATGAAAGTTTCCTTACAGTGAGAGTTGTTGACAGAGTAATCTCTCTACGATATCGGATTTAGTTCGGCGCTCACCGTAGGTATAATATAGTTGATTCTTTATTTTCATCTTTACTATTTTATTTTTTATTTTTGAACTCTGTAGCTGAATCTTTTTGCTTTCTGATTGCAGTTATGCACCCGACAGTGCGAATCTCGATTGTCAACATTTGCCAACATGCTGCTAAGAAAAGAGCAGCGACTGATGCCGGTCCATTCCGAATGGCAAAGAAGAGTCGAATCAGTTCAGAGTCGGTACTAGCAAGGGAGACCAACATTCCGTCGGTGGTGGCTCCTGACGTCGAGCCGATTATTGCATTGTCAGCTCCGATAATGCTTCCTCCTATCGATGTACCATCGGTTGGAAAGAACCAATAAGAGATGGTGATGTCACGGCCATTATGTCGGCAGCGGTCGAGACCACGCCGATCTTAGTTCTGTTAGCAAGGGGTCAGGCCAAGTCTGCAGTCACGATCGAACCAGAACCATCTGTTGCCATTCCGACCATTCCTTCGACGCCTTCAATTGGGCAATGTAGTCTCAAGCATCGTCGAGTTCTGACTTCATGGCGGCTTCGAGCGAATGACAGCCAACCAGAGAGCAGGGAGAGGCACTGATCGTTTCTGCTGATGATGGATCGTTGACAGGTCTCCCCACTCTTTTTTGACATCCAAATTTCTATCGGTGAGTTGGCCTTGGCCAATTCGATGCTGGCTAAGCGGCTCATCAAGGCTGCTCTTCTTTCGACTGATAAGGAGAATAGAAAAGATCAGACCGTGTCTGAGATATTTTTCTCTTTTTATCCAATGATACTCGACGTAAGTTGATGATACCTGTCTCTCTCTTTCTTTCTTTTTACTTGATCTAATTTATTTTCTTTCTTTTTCAGTTGGCACGTGACATGTATGTATTGGAGAGCGAATATCGAAAAATTATCGAGCTCCATCGAGCATGGATCGATAAAACTGCAGCTGCAAATGTCGAGAAAGCTGTCATCATTGAACGACTCCAGCGGCAACTGAACGAGAGAGGACAGCAGGAGAGCGAGAGAAGGAGCTTCAGGAGGAGCTTTCTCATGCAAAGGCCGAATTAGAGTCGGCCAAAGCTGAATTAGAGTCAGCTCAACATAATGTCAAGTCCCTAGAGTCTCGGATTAAGAGCAAAAAATATGCAATCAATCAGCTCTGGAGGGAACATGACAGCTGCATTGAAGAGCTGGAGAAAGAATGGGGATGGCATCGGGCCACTAAGGAGAAGTTGGCACTGGCCGATGCAAAGTCGTCTTCCGCAAAGGAGAAAGCTCAATCGACGAAAGACGCTTTGAGTCAGGCCATCGAGGACTTCAGAGAATCACAAGACTACAAAAATGAAGTCCTTGAGGGTGGATACGTCTCTTACTGTGTCGGATATGAAGATGGCAGGGATGCAGTCAAAAGACTGTATCCGAACTTAAATCTGACCAGCAATGTTACTCTTGATTTGGAAGAAAAGATTGTCGAAGAAACTGCACTGATCGAAGGAGCTGCACTGGCTGCACCAGAGGTACCGAAGTCGGCTGTATTGAAGTCAGCTACTGCAGAGGGCCACAAAATCAAAGTCGCAGTAATTATCGACAAAGCTAAAGAAGAAGCCAGTGGTGACCCGTATAATATCTCTCTTTTTTTTGTAACCGGACAATAGTCCAATTTTTGTAATCGGACCTTAGGACCCATTTAGTAATCCTTTTTTTTGATGAATGAAAAGAAATTCTAAGTATGAAATCTCTTCTCAATCTCATTGTGTTGTCCAACATCATTAAATGTCGATCAATAAATGTAGTAGAATTTGCTTGCTACTCGGGTATCAACCGACTTAGCTTTTAGATAAATTTTTTTTAGGTATTTGATAAATGATGGCAAGCTGAATATCCTTCGACTGATCGGAGTCAAGTCGGTATACTTACTACTCGATCGGAGTCGAATCGGCATAATATTTTGCTTAGCTAAAGTCAAGTCGACATGAGTAGTTATTCGATTTAGATCAATTTTTATAGTAAAAAATCGAGATATATGGTACAATCTGACTGACTATTTATCGATCTGACATCATTTTTGTAAATAACTTATAGATAACTGAACGTTTCAAGAAGATCCAAAATTTCGATGTTTCATTCTAAATATGTCATACATGTGAACAACTTTATTGATAGTATATTTTTAGATTATTGATATTTCAAGTCCGAGGAATAGTCGCTCCATCGAGAGTTTCTAGTCAATACATATCCGGATGAAGTATTTCGATTACCTTGTAAAGTTCTTCCCAGTTTGAAGATAATTTTTTTTGATCTAGTGGTATTGAAACTTATGCCTTCCTTAAGACCAGATCTCCTAGATGGAAGACCTTCGGCTTGACCTTTGCATTGTAACACCGGACTACTCTCTATCGATACGTTGCCATCCAAATTTGAGCTTGTTATCAAACTTCTGAGAGTAAGTCTAGATCGGCTCTCCGACATTCAAAATTACTCGACTCATTATATTATTTCACTCTTACTGATGGCAATCCCATCTCGAGTGGAATTACTACCTCTATTCTGTAGGCCAAGTTGAATGACGATTCTCCCATCGATATGTGAGGAGTTGTCCGATATATCACTTCCACTTCATCATTAGATTGTGGATGGCAGACTGAGGTGTGCTGGTGCGTAATATAAAATTTTACACAAAATCTTTTGAAATTTTGATTGTCAAATTGTCGACTGTTGTTAGTGATAATGGTGTGTGGTAAATCGAATCTATATATGATTGATTTTTGAATGAAGTTTTTCATCTTACTTTCAGTGATCTGTGTCAAGGGTCAACTTCTACCCATTTAGTGAAGTAATCAACGACAATCACTATAAACATTCTCTGACCAGACGGCAGAGGAAAGGGACTGAGTATGTCGATTTCCTACTGCACGAGAGTCATGATGTAATAATTGATGTCAGCTGGCTGGTCGGTTGATGTTGTATGTTGGCATACTTTTGACATGGTTCACATCTTCAGACAAATTCAGCTGCATTTTTTTTCATGGTGGGTCAATAATATCTTTGTCGCAAGACTTTATAAGCCAATGATTTATCTCTCAAGTGATTTCTACAAATTTCTTCGTGAATCTCTCGAAGTGCATAGTCAGCATCCGTAGGTCTCAGATACCTCAGTAAGAGAAGAGAGAATAATCTCTTATAGAGTTGTCCATTCATCAAAACATACTGTGAGGCCATCTACCTTAGTCGTTTGGCCTCTGAAAGATCTGCAGGTAGAGTTTTATTAGTCAAATATTGAATGAATGATCCATCCAACTTGATTCATCATTAATTTGTAGTACTTTCTCAACTTTGTCGATACTCAATTGTTCAAGATATTCAATGAACGTTCGATCGAGCAAGCTGAATGAAGTAGTTGTGTCAAAAAAGTACATCAGCTTGAGCATTTTCTGCTCTTGGGATGTGAGAGATCTCAAAATATTTTAGGATTGATGTAAGATCTTTCACGTTCTGAAGGTACTTCATCATAATGGGGTCTCGAGCTTCAAATTCATCCTCGACCATCCAGTGATCAGTTGTGAGTCAATGAAGACCTTCAAGTTTTCTATGTCAAGTTTTTTGATAATTTTCAAGCCGACTAAAAGAGCTTTATACTCGACTTGATTATTTAAGACTTTAAAATTGAATCGAATGACATATTCAGTCATGATCCCTTCAAAATTGATGAAGATGAGATCGGCTCTACTATCTTGTACGTTAGATGCTCCATCAATATGTAGCACCCACACTAATGCTAAGTCGGCCTCAGAAGTTTCAATTTGCTTCAATTTGCTGTCAAGTTCGTCTTCAGAATTATCATTGGATACGGTGCACTCGACGATAAAGTCGATCAAAACTTATGCTTTCATTGATGGTTGTAGGTGATATTGAATATCAAACTCACTGAGTTTTATTGTCCACTTCGTCATTCGATCAAAAGTATCAGGTCGGTATAATATTACTTTCAATAATTGATCTGTCAAGATAACTATCGGATATGTCTAAAAATTGATCGAAGTCGTTGTAACGATATGATCAAAGCGTAGATCATCTTTTTCATTTTTGAGTATCGTACTTCGATATTGTGAAGTACTTTGCTAGTGTAATAAATCGATCATTGAATTTGATTTTCATCCTCCTGGATAAGTGTCGAACTAACCACCTCTGTCGAGGTCACTGATAGAGATACAATATTTTTTCTATCTTCAATTTTGTGAGTAGTGATGGAGATGTCAAATATTTTTTTAAATCTTCGAAGGATTGTTGGCACTCATCTGACCACGAAAAGTCTTTTACTTGTCGCTAAAAGAATAATGCCTTACAAGCCAACCGCATATGGGATGCAATTGATATTTTTTTATAATTTATCTTCCAAATTTATGTAATTGATATTGTTATTTAATAAAATAGATTTTTCGATTCATTAAATGTTGCATCTTATTATTGTTTTCAAGATTATAAGGAATCTCATAGGTCTGGATAATGGTTTTAGGATCCTGATGAGATCATGCTAGTGAGACCTAAATCTTTGATAGCCATGACCTAAAATATTTTCAGCCATTGGTTCATTAAGTCAGAGATCAATAATACCAGTGAGACTGGCACGTCCTTTGTATGCTCAATGATGATGGTGGTTAATCTCACAATCTCTTATGCGGTGATACTAATACAAAGATGTTGGTACTTATTAGAGAATGAGTTCACTGAATGGACCTACGAGAAAATATTTGATGGAGTCTTATTTATATGTCAACTGATAATTCTCTAGTGAGAGTTGTGTAAGTAATCTTTTGACTTGAGATCACCATGATACCTTGATATATGAATCTATATTTTGGTTCACTTTCTAACTTGATTCTCTGATCTTTATGTGGGGTGTTTTGGACGTGGTGAAGTATGCATAGAGATTGTAAGTGGTCAAAAAAGGATCAGTCACTCCTAATAAGGGGAGCGAACATCCTATGTGATTTCATAGGTTGATGATTCTGAAAATCTTTGACCAAAGCAGGATGATAATTAGAAAAGAGTTTCTAATGTATCATCAACTGAATCATCACCTTCTGAACGAGATATATTTAGATAAGCAATTGAATTTGACATAATTTTATGCCCACAGCTCATCTGAGATGTTGTTTGACTGAAGAATTAAAATTGCACGATAACTTGCCACTGAAGAGTATTTTGATAATTTTTATCAAATTTTATTTCTTTCGAATAGTCGATACATTGCTAGATGTTAATCTTGACTTATGGACTCATCAGAATTAGAAAAGTTTAGTTTGAGAATTAATAGGAAGAATCCTAATTAATTAGGACTTGAGCTGATCTAATCTGATCGGATTAGGATTAGGTTAAGAATCTGTATCCACTACTGGCTAAATTTGAAACTCAATGGACCACACACTTTAAAATTTAGTCTTGATTTGATTTAATTTGGATTTAATATAAATCCTAGGGTTTAATTTGATTTGTTAGCACATTGTGTTAACCCAAGTTCCTAATTAGGTTAAGTTCAACGTGTTTGAGCTAAACTGAACCTGTTGCCTTTGACCTGATTGGATTAGGTCTATTTTAATTGGACTCTTATCCAACTTGAAAGAGTTTCAGGTGTGGAAGGAGACCTCCATGCCACTCAGTTTCATGCCATAAATAAATGCCGCCACCTCTCTTTTAGCGTTAAGAAGAGGAAGAGTCCTTCTTCCTTAAGACTCTTAACAATCCCATCGATTTTCATTGTTTTCCTAATTATCACATGCCAAAAATTAATAAAAAAATTATAAGACATAGAAGAGGAAGAGTCCTTCTATATGAAGCCTCTTCTACACCACTTAATGTATCGAAGAATTAATTCTCTATGTGTTTGAAATGGAGCATCATGAGTTTGCGCCCCTTGGTTCTCTTAATGTCCCTTCCTTATCTATTTATATGGGGTATCTCATATGGGACAAAACTGAATTTTGGTGAAAAATCAAAGGCTTTTGGCATGTGATAAGAGAGGAAAAATTTGAAAAAAATTCTAAGAAAAAGACAAGGAAAAAATTGGGGGGAAAAATAGAAAGAAGGGTGGTGAGAAAAATAGTAAGTGTGGTGAGCTTGTCCTAGGATTTGATTTTTCTATGTGTTAGAGCATAAAATTAAATTCTAGGTTGTGAGACTTCTAGAGAGAATTCTCTTGGCATAACCTTAGTGATGAAATCGAAGGCAATTGAGCATTGGTGCAATAGTTTTTTAAGTTCGAAGCCAACAGTGTTTTTGTGAAAAAAAGGCTGCGACAATGCATCGATTGGGAAGGACTTTGAACAACTTCCGTGTGGATCACCATTGGATGACTTCTATTTTGGAGTCTCATGGAGATCACCTTCTTACCATACTACTCATCGAAGAAAGTATAAGTTTCTATCTCTTTGCATGTTTGATTTTATTTTGTACGACATCTACGAGGTAATTCTAGGATTTGAGTTTCGATTTGACAGTTTTAATTATTAAAATTTTTGATATGCATGTTTAAAATTTTTTAAAATTTATATTTCACTATGTGATTGAAATCCAACAGTGGTATCAGAGCTATCCTTATTAGATTCAATCAAATAAGTGCAAAAGTTGTAATATAGAATTATTCTAATTCATATTTTGCCAAAAATATTGCATCGATTTCTAGCATGGTCTTAAAATCAAAAATTATTTTTAACTTTATTTGAACCATAGATTTAAATTTTAGTTATTAAAATTTTAAATTTATAATAATATGAAATTTATTGATTCATGATTATTTGATGCTTAAATCGATTTTTTGATTAAGGGTGTAATGCATGTCTAATTCAATTAGGATTTGTTTTAATATTGACTAAACTTGTTATATGTTAAATCATTTGCACACCCTTATATAATTATTGTAATCATTTTTGGCACATTAATATGATTGATATTATAACTTGAAAGGCATGTTAAATTGTATTATTTGTATGTTACATTTTATGTAGTAGTTAGGATGTGCCGAGATCAGTTCAAAGACTCTCTATAAAAATTATATTAAGTTATAATATTGGGATTCACTTACAAATCAAATATCGAATTTATTTAATCAATTGGTGTCTAGGTAAGTGTTAAAGGTGATTTTCTAATTAAGTTTGTATGTTGGCCTGGTCAACTTTATTTGTATCTAAAAAAAGCTATGGAGAGCCTCTCACCTACAGACCTGGCCAATTTGATCTTATTGAGTTTCGGACTTAAATTATTTAGTGATGTAGACACTACAAAGCCTTCCTTCATGCTTGATCAATAGAGTATGTCAAGATCTTAATGAGCTTGTTATGCTATTCACAAGGTATTTATGAGGAATAGGGATCTCAACTTCACTTAAAAACATAACGATGTTTCTCATTTTTCATACTTGAGGGCTATAAAATTTATTAAAATAGTGAAAGACACAAATAGATAAAAGTCTTAATCTAATTGTGTATGTCATTATGAGTTATCCGCTTATATTGTGTTCTTGTTATTATAGATTAACTACATAAATGGTATTCTCACTGTTACTTCGAGACATACTAGATGCTAATAAATTGACCGAACCAAACTATGTAAACTGATTGAAAAATCTGAGAATAGTTTTCACACAGAAGAAAGTCTCCTATATACTAGATTCACATATACCTGATACGATTAGAGAAGATGCATCTGAGGAGGAAAGGGCCACATATAAGATGTGGAAGGATGACAGTATGACTGTCAAGTGTATCATGCTTGCCTCGATGAACAATGAGCTTTAAAGGCAGCATGAGGATATGGATGTTCCTTCTATACTCCTTGATCTAAAAGAGTTATATAGGGAACAAAGTCGAACTGCTAGATATGAGATATCTAAGCAGTTGTTCCATGTCTGGATGACTGTAGACACGTTTGTGCAAACTCATATCCTTAAGATGATTAATTTGATCATCCATCTGGGATAATTAAATTTTACTATAGGTGGTGAACTTAGTCAGGATTTGATCCTATAGTCACTCTCCAATTTTTTTTCTCAGTTTGTCATTAACTACCAAATGAACAAACTAAATATTAGCCTGTCAGAATTGCTGAATATGCTCAAAACAACAGAGAGCCATTTCAAAGGTGAAAAGGCTCCAGTTCTTCTTGTTGATAAGATCAACAAGAAAAAAAATAAGAAGGATTTCAAGAAAAAAATAAATCCTAAGGCTAGCATCTTCAAAAAGAAGACGAAGAAGGTCTTCACCAAAGGTACTTGCTATCACTGTGGTAAGGACGGACATTGAAAGAAGAATTACAAGGAATATCTTGCAACTGTGAAACATAAAGAAGCATGAATTGCTAAAGGTTTGTATATGATACAAATGAACTTATCATTAAATATTTTAATTTTAGATTCTTGGGTACTGGATACCATCTGTGACTCACAACTTTGTAAATCATTACAGGATCTGCAGAAAATAAAGAATCTGAATAAAGATGACTTCGAGCTGTTAGGTGCTAGTGAAGAGTCTATTCAGACCAAAATCATGGGAACCAAGATTTTGAAGCTGCCTTGAGACAAAATTTTAGAACTGAAGATCCGCTATTATATTCTAAAAGTTGTTAGAAATATTATTTCTGTACTCTTATTATTAGAACAAGATTTTAAAATAAAAGCTAAGAACAATGGTTATTCTATCTATTTTTTTAATAAATTTTATGAAAATATTTTTGTTGATAATGATTTTCTATTCCTATCACTTAATGATAATATACTTCATGTTGATAATATGAAGAAAAGAAAGAAAGAGGATATGAATGTCACATACCTCTAGTATTTCTGACTTGGTCATATAAATGAGTCAAGCATTAACAAGTTATATAAAGATAAATTTTTAGATCCTTATGATTTTGAATCATATAGAACTTGTGAATATTGTCTTATAGATAAAATGACCAAGACTCCATTTATTGGATACGGAGAAAGGATGAGTGACATTTTAGATCTTATACACACTGATGTTTGTGGTCTAATGTCGACTTAAGCTAGAGATGGATACTCCTACTTCATCACATTTACTGATGATATATCTAGGTTTGGATATGTATATTTAATAAAATACAAATCTAAAGCCTTTGACAAGTTTAAAGAGTATCAAAGAATGGTTAAGAAACAAACTGATAAAAATATTAACGCTCTTCGATCTGATCAAGGAGGAGAATACTTGACTAGTAAATTTTTTGATCATTTAAAATAAAATGATATACTCTCTCAGTGGACACCTCCTTACACTCCACAATTAAATGATATTGCGAAAAAGAAGAATCGTACCTTATTAGATATGGTGTAGTTAATGATGTGTTTCATAGATTTTTCGGTCTTCTTTTAGAGATATGCTCTCAAGGCCGCAGTGTATGTTTTGAATAAAGTGCCATTCAAGTCTATTTCTAGCACTCCATATGAGATATGGAAAGAAAAGAGATCCAGTTTTAAACATCTTAAGATTTGAGGTTGCCCTACTTATGTAAAAAATATTAATGGACATAAGCTTAATGCTAGATCAAAAAAATACAGATTTGTGGATTATCTCAAAGAGAGTATAGGATACTACTTCTACCATCCTACTCAGTAAAAGATGTTTGTTGGTAGACATGCCGTTTTCTCGGAGAAAGAGTTCATCCAAGAAAGGGGCAGTGAGAAGTCTGTTGAACTTGAGAAAATTTAAAACCTACAACCTATCCAGAATTTACAAGCTGATTCTCAACCTTATGTGCCCATTATTGAGGCACGGCCACTACACACACCTTCTCTCCGAAGATTAAGTAGAGTGCGTAATGTATGATTCAGATATGGGTTTGTCCTTAAGAATGACAATACATTCCACGTCATTGAGAATGGTGATCCTACGACCTATTCGGAAGCTGTCATAAGTAGTGACTCTGACAAATGGCTCAATATCATGAAATTTGAAATAGACTCCATATATACCAATGAAGTTTGGATTTTGGTTAATGTGCCTGAGAGTGTGACTCCAATAGGTTGCAAATAGATCTTCAAGAAGAAGATTGGAGCAGATGGCCAGATAAAGACCTATAAGGTCAGGCTCATAGCAAAAGATTTCAGATAAAAATAAAGTGTTGATTATTGAAAAATCTTTTCATCTATAGTCATGCTCAAGTCTATTCGGAATATGCTTGCTATTGCTGCATACCATGACTATGAGATCTGGTAGATGATGTCAAGACTGTCTTTTTCAATGAAAATCTTGAGAAAAAAGTCTATATGACTCAGTCAGAGGGACTTATCTCTAGTGGAAGAGTAAATCAAGTATGCAAGTTGAATAGATCTATTTATGGATTAAAGCAAGCATTGAAAAGCTAGAACATTCATTTTGATGAGACAGTTAAATCGTTTGGCTTTATCAAAAATATGGATGAATCCTATGTGTGCAAGAAGACTAGTGGGAGTGCTGTTGTCTTTTTAATCTTATATGTGGATGATATACTACTCATTGGGAATGATATCCCTATGTTACAATCGGTCAAGACATGACAATCACAAAAATTTTCTATAAAAGACTTGGGTGAAGCATCCTATATACTTGGTATAAAGATCTATAGGGATAGATCAAAGAAGATGCTTGGCTTGTTCCAATCTAAGTACAGAGACCTTATGTTGAAGAGGTTCAACATGAAGGGAAGTAAAAGAGGTTATTTGCCCATGGATCATGTATACAACTCTCTAAAAAGATGTTACCTAAAACACCTAAAGAGAGAAATAGAATGAGTTCTATTCCTTATGCTTTAGCTATAGGATCAATAATATATGCTATGCTGTGTACTGGATCTGATGTGACTTATGTCTTAGGCATTGTAAACAGATTTCAGGCTGATCCTGTGGAGGATTATTGGAAAGCTGTGAAAAATATTCTCAAATACTTGAGAAGGACTAGAGATATTTTTCTTATATATGATGGATTTGATTTAAAACAGAAAGATTATACTGATTCTAGTTTTTATTCTAATCCGGATGATAGCAAATTTATATCTGGGTATGTGTTCATCATGTATGGTGGAGTAGTAAGTTGGAAGAGTTTCAAACAACAAACTGTTGCTGACTCAGTCACTGAGGTTGAGTATATTACTGCTAATGAGGCTGCTAAGGAGGCCGTCTGGATGAAAAAGTTTATCTTAGAATTGGATATGATTTCGAAGATTGAACAACCAATGTTTCTTTATTGTGACAATATTGAGACAGTTGCTCAAGCCAAAAAATTGAGGTCTCATCATAAATTCAAACACATCCTAAGACGGTTCTATCTCATTCAGGAGATAGTTGAAAGACATGATATGATCGTGGAGCGAGTTGATACCAAGAACAATATAGTGGATCCGTTCACTAAGGCTTTGTCATTGCAGCAGTTTGACCGTCATCTTGATTGCATCGGCATAAAGTATAGAGACGATTGGTTTTAGTGCAAGTGAGAGATTAAAAGAATAATGCCCTACAAGCTAATCGCATATGAGATACGATCGAGTATTTTCTATAATTTTCCATCCAAACTCATGTAATTGACATTGTTATTTAATAAAATAGGTTTTTTGATTTATTATATGCTATATCTTATTATTGTTTTTAAGATTATAATGAATCCCATAGGTCTGAGCAATGGTTTTAGAGCTGTGATGAGATCACGTCAATGAGATTTAAATCTTTGATAGCCATGATCTAAAATATTTTCAATCATTGATTCATTGAGTTGAAGATCAATGATACTTGTAAGACTGGCACGTCCTATGTATGCTCAGTGATGAGGGTGGTTGATCTCACAACTTCTTGTGTGGTGATACTAATACAAGGATGTGGGTGCTCATTAAAGAATGAGTTCACTGAATGAACCTACGAGAGAACATCTGATGGAGTCTTATTTACATGTCAGCTGATGATTCTCTAATGGGAGTTGTGTAAGTAATTCTTTGACCTAAGATCACCATGGTGCCTTGTGTACGTGAATCCATATTTTGGTTTACTTCTTAACTTGATTCTCTGATCCTTATGTGGGGTGTTCTGGATGTGATGAAGTATGCATGAAGATTGTAAGTGGTCAATAAGAGATCAGTCACTCCTAATAAGGAGAGCGAACATCCTATATGATCTCATAGATTGATGATTCTGGAAGTCTTTGGCCAAAGCAGGATGATAATTAGAAAAAAAATTTTAATGTATCATCAACTGAATCATCACCTTCTTATCGAGATATATTTAGATAAGCAATTGGATTTGATATGATTATATACCCATAGCTTATTTAGGATGTTGTTTAACTAAAGGATTGAATTGCACAGTAACTTACCACTGAAAAGTATTTTAATAATTTTTATCAAATTTTATTTCTTTCAAGTAGTCATGACACGTTGCTAGACGTCAATCTTGACTTGTGGACTCATCAAAATTAAAAGAGTTTAATTTAAAAATTAATTAAAAAAGTCTTAGTTAATTGAAACTCTTGAGCTGATCTAATCTGATCAGATTAGGGTTAGATCAAGAGTCTGTATTCACTGCTGGTTAGATTTAGAATCTAATGGATCACACACTTTAAAATTTGATTTTGATCTGATTTAATTTGAATTTAATATAAATCTTAGAGTTAATTTGATATGCTAGTATATTATATTAACCCAAGTTTATAATTAGATTAAGTTCAAAGTGTTTGAGCTAAACTGAACCTGTTGCCTTTGACCTAATTGGATTGGATCTTTTTTACTAGACTCTTATCCAACTTAGAAAAATTTCAAGTGTGGAAGGAGACCTCCACGCCACTTAGGTTTCACGCCATAAATAAATGCCGCCACCTCTCTTTTAGCATTAAGAAGAGGAAGAGTCCTTCCTTAAGACTCTTAATAATCCTATCGGTTTCTACTGTTGCCTTAATTATCACACGTCAGAAATTAATAAGAAAATTATGGGGTGCAGAAGAGAAAGAGTCCTTCTATGTGAAGCCACTTCTGCACCACTTAGTGCATCGAAGAATTAATTCTCCGCATCAAAGAAATGGAGCACCAAGAGTTGGCACCTCTTGGTTCTCTTAACGTCCCTTCCTTATCTATTTATATAGGGCATCTCATATTGGAGAAGGGCTGAATTTTGGCTTTTGGTGTGTGATAAGAAAGAAAAGATTTGAAAAAAATCTAAAAAAAAGATAAAAAAATTAAAGGAAAAATAAAAATTTTCTGACAGTCACTCTGAATGCACACTTAGTCGGATTCAATTTTATCTGGTGTCGTCGAAGTGTTTCAAAAGTTTCTTCTAAGTCTCGAACATGATTGAAAGTTTCAAAATTTTTACTAGCATATCATCAACATAGACTTTCATATTGTGTCCAATTTGTGTCTTGAACAGTCTGTTGACTAGCCATTGGTAAGTAGCTCTGACATTCTTTAAACCAAATGACATCACTTTGTAGCAGTAGATGCTTTTGTCAGTTATGAAGACAGTATGCTCCTCATCTTCAGGTCCATCTAAATTTTGTTGTAGCTCGCGAAGGCATCTATAAAACTCAAAAATTGATATCTCGAAGTCGTATCAACTAGTTGGTAGATCTTTGGTAAAAAAAAGCTGTCCTTCAGACAAGCTTTATTTATATTATAGTCGATACAGATTCTTTATTTTTTATTATTTTTTTCATCATCATTACATTAGCGAGCCAATCTGGATAATTAACTTCTTTGATGAAGCCAACCGCGAGGAGCTTGTCAACTTCTTCATCGATGACCTTCTACCTTTCAGGAGCAAAAGATCTTTTCTTCTGCCTCACTGATCTAACCTTGGGATCAATATTCAATCGGTGAGTTATTATTTTCGAAGAAATTTTTGGTATATCGATTGCCGACCAAGCAAAAATATCAGCATTTATCCTTAGCAGGTTCACCAGTTGTCTTCATTCCAGATCAGATAATTACGATCCAATTTGGACCATCTTTTCAAGATCATCTTCTCTTAATGGGATAGAAATCAGTTGTTCGATTGGTTCATCCCTTTCTTCATTTTTTTTTGTTCAGTTTATCAACCGATAAAGAGTCTTCAAGTTGACTATTCTTCACAGAAACTATAAAGCAATGTCTAGCAAGTTGTTGATCTCCATGCATTTCACCAACTTCATTTCTTATCAAAAATCAGATCAATAAATGATATGTTGATATTACCGCTCTCAAGGCATTGAGTCCTGATCGTCCAAGTATGGCATTGTAAGCTGAAGAAATTCGGATGATCATGAATGTTAAGAGAACGATATTTTATTATGGATCTATTCCTACAGTTAGTGGAAGAGTAATTTTTTCTTTTATGGTAACCGCATCTTCAGTGAAATCGACTAATGACGTCAAGATTTTTCTGAGTCGGTCAATCGGTAGTTGCATTTGAAAGAAAGTTGAGTAAAAAAAAATATTAGTGGAACTTCTATTATCAACTAGGATTCTTTTTACATTGTAATTTACTATCATCATCGAGACGATGACAGCATCATCATGGAAGTCTGTATTCCCTGAACATCATCTTTCAAAAAAGAGATTATATTGTCAAGTTGTCATTTCTTTACCGACTCTTCTTCAGAAGTTACTCTCCAATCATTCGATCACCCAGAAATCATATTGATCACTCCTGCCATTAACCGATTGTTGATCATTTCCTTAGGTTGTGGTTGAGGCTGTCGGTCGGTGGGAGGCTGAGCCGAACGGTCCCATTGGAATCTCCTGAGATAGCCACGTCGAATCAGAACTTCTCTCTCATCCCTGAGTTGAATACATTATTCGGTATCGTGATCGTGATCATGATGAAACTGACAATACTTCTTCTTGTCCTGACTCCTCGATGGTGCTTTCATTGGTGGAGGATGTCGAAGATACTCCTCTCTCTCAATCTCCATCAGAATCTGCGTACGGAGAGCAGAAAGTGGAGAATAGAAGTCATACCTACTGCCATGATTGTTCGTCCTTGGACTCCACCAGTGGGGTGAAGCTCCTTTATTAGTTGTTGATCGATTTGATTCGGTCGGAACTTCATCTTTGTTTTACTTCTTTTTTTGATCTTTTTCTTCTATCTGACGTCGGTCAGAAGCACCTTCGTCCGCATGAATATACTTGTATGCGTGCTCCAAAATTTTAGCATAGGTCTGAGGGAGAGTTTTACCAGAGAATACATAAATTTGAATCCCTTCAGACCTCTCTTCATGGCTGAGATGGCCATATCTTCATTGAGATCTCTGACCTCAAGTGTGGCCACATTAAAGCGAGCCATGAAGTCTCTCAATATCTTTGTCTCACCTTGCTTGATGGAGAAAAGACTGTCTGATATCTGCGACACCTTTCAGCTAGTGCTAAAATGGGCCGCGAACGAATGTTCCAATCTCTCAAAAGAACTTATGCTCCCTAACTGGAGTCCAGAATACCAGGCTCGAGCAGCCTTCCGAATGGTTGCTGGAAAGCCAATATATAGGAGGACATCGATCGCCCCCTAGATCATCATGAGAGCCTTATAGCTCTCTAGATGATCAATTGGGTCAGTAGAGCCATCATATGGCTTCATCTGTCGCATCTTAAATCGAAACGAGATTGGCTTATCCAAAATATGCTGAGAGAGAGGTTGAGCAATGTGGAAGCCAGGTCGTTGGAGGACTTCTGACCTTCCACTTAGAGTCGAACGAGTTAGCAGTCGATCTCTTCGAATTTGCACTCGTAGTCATCGAGCCGTCGTTGCTGAAAAAATTCAGAGGTCGAATCCTCTGAAGAACTTGAGGATGGAGAAGTAGAAGGTGCACGCGGCCTCTTCTCCTTCTTGATGCTATATACACGGGAAAGAGAGAAAGATCATTGTAAATCGTGAGCGACATAATTAGAACGTCGAGAAAGTGATGGCTCAACATGATGAGAATATCGAGATGATCGTCGTTCTGGGGATGGAGAGAGAGATCGTCATGGAGGACGGTGGCTGTGCCTGGATGGCACTGAATGCACCACCGGCTTCTCTGCCAACAGCTGCTACTGTTGTGTTTGTTGTTGTTGAAGGTTGTGTATCGTCTCTGTTAGTACCTTTATTTATTGTATTAAAATAATAATTTATGCGTCTGTAGTGACTATAGGATGCGAAGAACTGGGTTCTATCATGATTTGAGCTCTAATTTTTGTCATGATTTCTTGTTATTCTCCCACCTGGCGCATCAATCTGTTGCGACCAATCTATTGTACCCATTATCATAGAAGAACACCTACAAAAGAAGTCCACACTGATCAAAATTGTGTCCGACAAAGATCCTCCGATACTTAAGTCAGTGGAGAGTAGTGAACAGTAGATAAAAACTTTTAGAAAGGCAGAGTCTCAGCCCAGAAAATTTTTATCAAATACTGTTCATTTATTTATTTTTATAGATAAGTTGTTGGTAACTGTTTGTAACAGTTAGACACATGAGTCCTGCTTATTTCGACACTACGTGATCATGGGATGGATAGTTATATCCATCACTTATCATGTTGTGGCCATTATGTGCTTTCTGTGCTGACGGTTTCTGGTATACAGACTCTATGTCGGAAGTCTGAATGTGTCGATTATATGTCGGTAATTGTAGAAGTCCGAATGACCATCGATCGGTAACTCTGATATCCTATGATCATTTATCGATATATCGATAGTCATCAGTTTGAAGTCAGTTAAGTCGTCTTAGTTGAAATGTTTGCCAGAGAGGTTGAGAATAGCCGACTGTTGGTCGGCCAATTGATTAATAGTTGGTGGTCTATGCCTATCAGGTCGATTAAAAATCAGATGATGTTGTAATTGAGGTGGAACTTATTCTATGGTGTAGTTTTGATGGTTCGTCGTCCATAATGGTAGATATCTCATCGGCTGATTGTGAATCGGAGGAGTCAACTGAATTATCCCAACAACCATTATTCAAATTAGAATCTAGATAAGAAACAACTATTATGTACCTGTTCAAGCCTAGTCCCTTTGTATCTACTTCAAATGGCTTCTACCCTTTCTGCGCTGATAAGTGAGTGATAAAGTGCTAGCTCAAGTGAGGTTACCAAACAGGTGATATTTTTCTTGTATAGGCATGTTGCAATGATTAAGAGTGCACATAGGAAACTTTTGTATATTGTATGGCAAGAAAGATGGGCATGAGTTGCAAAAGCCACTATATCATATAAAGAAATTCTTTGTCCACCATCCATAATAGAGAAAAAGTACATCACTCAATCACATTGAGCTACGTAGCATAATTAATAATAGGACAAAAATTTAATGACACTTAATTTTTTTCTCAAATTTTTTCTGATAAAAATATTCTTTCCCTCCATAGAATAAAGAAAGAATATTATTATTACTTCAGAATATCTTATATGACTTTTTATGAATATATATAATATTTTGAATAATATATATGACTTTCTGTGAATATATATGATATTTTAAATAATATATATGACTTCATGTATCTTTATATGATATCCTATTGATTATTATAACTAACAAGAAGTCATAATAATCATGAGAAATCTTATATATTATTCAAAAAATCATATATATTGCTTAAGATATCATATATTTTTACAGAAAGTAATAAAAGATATCAAAAAATAATATATATTATTCGAGATGTCATATATATTCACAGAAAGTCATATATAATATTATTCAGGATATCATATATATTCATAGAAAGTCATATAAGGCATCAAAAAGTCATAATAACCAATAAGATATTATTTAAAGACATAGAAGATCATATATATTATTCAGAATATCATATATATTTACAGGAACTCATATAAGACATCAGGAAGGAATAATACTATTTTTTTTTTTCTACAGAGGAAAAGGGCATTTTTTTTAGAAAAAAATTGAGAAAAAAATTGAGCAGTATTAAATATCTGCTTCATTATTAATTGCTCTACGTAGTCCAATATGATTGGATGGTATACTTTTTCTCCATTAGGGGGGTGGATAAAGAATTACTCATGTCATATATGGAAGGTGATGGAGTATTGAATTCCCTGCTCCACATTAATAGGCTCGAGAAGCCTTCCACCTGATGGGCAGCATAAAACATTTCAGTTTAGTCAGAAAAGATGTATATAAAAGTATCACTGATTAAAAGTTAGGGACTACCGGACTGTTTTAAGAACTAAAAGAAAATGGAGAGTGTGGTTTCTCCATGTCACACCAAGCAGACCAATCACTACACATGAAATTATTCATAGAAAATGTAACAACTCAAAACCTCACAAAAAAGAAATCTCTCCGATGAACAATCAATATAGAACTAAATGCACACTACACTAGTTCTCACATACATGTCTCGCTTAAGTTCTTTCGATTTCATCTAACTAAGGATTCAAATCCAATTACAAGTACTGTGATCGGCCCATGGTCAATCTAAATGAGCCTGTACTATAGTGCTTTCTGGTCCACATGGGCCATAAGGCGTATATCATTTACCACAATCTAAGACTTCACCCAAAAAAAAATTGTTAGAATATATTATTTGAATTTTTTGATCTTGCATAAATACCTCATATATAATCGGTATGGAACTAAACATACATCCACATGGATCCTCACAAAAGAATATGTATTTAAATTATGCGTCCAGCTCAAATTTTTCATTCATCTTGTGGATGAAAGTGTCATTTCTCGATAACATCGCTAACCCACCATACTGATGGGATCATTTAGATGGACAAGCTTGGATGGTGGAGAACCAAGTTTGAAACGTTTGGATGCATCCATTCAAGCAATGCCATGGTTAACAAAGAGAAATACGGCCAACAAATAGAGAAAAAGAAAAAATTAGAGAAAACAAAGATATGGAGCTGTTCTTCATAGCTAGACATAATGGAGATATCAGATGGGAGACTCATGATGATGTCTTGTTCTTATTTTGGGATATTTTATTTTCTTATTTTATTGACTGTATCCATATTAGAACTGTATGTGTTACGGTAGTTACCGCGAGTACCTCGGATCAGTACTATATCACAAAATATTTCAAGTTCTCGGGTCATCAACACGACTGCTAACCGCCGTATGATTTGAGGAGTCCATCTCTATACTGAGCTGAGGTGTCCCCAAGGTCTAGCCTGTGAATGAGCTCCTCAGCTAATTTATCTTTTCAATATGCGCGACAGCTGTTTATCCAAAATAGATAAGATTTGGCATAACCGTCTCCTCTATTCTTGCAGGAGCGATTAAGGACGGAATTATCTCATCCAGTTTGGCACGTCCAATGGCTCGGCAATCTTGGGATCACGTAATCTCACAGCTGTCCGACATCCTTCTATATAAACAATCAGAGCTCCGAGAACCCAAGTAAGTCCAATGAAATCCATCTCAGAGAACTTGTTGTTGTTCTTTTGTTCTCTGCTTTTCTGACTTGAGCATCGGAGGGTCCTCATCGAAGTCACAACTTCCAATTTGAGACTTGTTTTGCAAGTCACTCCAGCACCAGCATCCCTGCACGAGATGTCTCGATATCCATCTTCCGATCTTGACCGATTTAAGCAGCAACATATAGAAGAAGGGCCTACATTTGCATTCATGGCTTCAAGACAGACATCTTCCCAGCTTTCCAATGCCACCGCTTCCTGACAAGCAGCTAGCCAAGCTGACAATTAAGTTCAACCGCTGGCACCAGAAATCCTTCCATCGGTTCAATAGGTCATCCCTCCACCAGTTCAATAGGCCTAGCCAGCACCAGTCACGGCCGACCAATTCAGTCAGCTCTTTCAGCAAGTTCAACATTTGACAACTGCAATCCAAGCGATCCAGAACTTTCTCGCATCCTTTCAGACAGTGCCACAGCCTCCCCAGGCTATCCCTGCACCCCCTACAGCTGTGCGTCTTATAGTTCCCTCGGTGGTGCCGTTTGTGCCTTCCACAGCTGTTCCTCCGCTGAATCCTGTTTTGACTGCAGCTCTACAGCCACCACCTCAATCAGAGCTACAGGTACCTCTCAAAGTTCAGAGAGGATGTTGACTTATTAAAATTGTCTTAAGGCCCAACAGCCGGTCAGGCGGTGATCTCTAAGCCCACAGTCAGGCCATGACTCAACCCCCAGACGTCGATCTTCTCTACGCTCCAAGGCTGGTACTATCCGTAAAGTTGATTTTGAAAGGCGGTTTCAAGAGCTCGACCAGCAGTTGGGTCAGAAAATAGAAAAAACCCTCAACAATAATGACCCTTTGGCACTGGCCTACGAAGGGTGTAACAGCCAGTCGCCCTTTGTCTCGAGGATTGTGTAGGAACCACTCTCTTTGTACTTCAAACTATCTCAGCTAAGGTCTACGATGGGACCACCGATCCTGTCGATCATGTAGAGACCTTCAAGGCAGTCATGCTCCTTCACGGAGCATCAAGTGCAATCCTCTGTCGAGTATTTTCTCCAATCTTTAATGGGACAGCTCAGCAGTGGTACTCGAGTTTGAGGCTGGCGTCTATCCATTCCTTTGAAGATTTGTGTCGGTCTTTCGTCGATCATTTTATCAGCAGCCGCAATAACAGAAGCAGTCCGACTATCTCCATACCATCAAGCAAAAAGAGGGTGAGTCAATCCATTCTTTTATGAGCAGATTCAATGTGGCGACCTTGGAGGTCCAAAATTTGGACCAGTCGACCGCAATGGCCATAATGATGAGTAGTCTACTAAAGAATGACTTGAAAAAGTTGTTAGATAAGACTTATCTCAGGATCTCCCAGATATGCTTGTCCGTGTGGAGAAATATGTCTGCATGGAGGAGGCTTTTATCGAGGATACTCCTGTCGATTCAGCCACGGTGGGATCTAGTTAGGAGTGCCATCCAAGACAAGAGGAGAAAAGATGCCAGGCTCCTAGTCTCTGCCTCCGAGGCAGAATAATGGGGATCGAAATCATCGATCCCGCAGTCCTCCGAGAAGGATTCGACAACCATCACCTCCTAGGCAGTACAGTAACTATATGCCCCTGACTATTCTTTGGAGAGAGGTATTGTTACAAGTGGGGCCTGAGTTACCTGAGCCTCGACTGATGAGAACAAGGTTGGAACGCCACTAAGATTCGAATAAATACTGCTTTTACCATCGTGATCATGGTCACGATACTAAAGACTGCCACCAGCTTCACGACGAGATCAAAAGGCTTGTTAGACAGGGGCGGCTGAATCATTTTGTCCGGAGAATAGCCCCTCAACGTCGAGCTCTGAGAGTTCAGTAGCCACCTCTTTTGCCACAGCAGCCTCTCCCTCTGCCTCAGCTGCAGCAAGCGCCAGTGTGGTAGGAGCTGCAAGAAGTCGAAGGGCGAGTGGCAGAAGAAGAGTGACCCATCTAAGAAAAAATTTACATGATTATTGGGGGGTAGTCTGGATCAGAAAAGTCTCTCGACTTATAATGCCATCCTAGGCCATCCTAGCTTGTGGACTTTGAAAGCCAACGTCTCAAGCTACCATCTGGTGATAAAGATTTCGACCAAGCACGGAGTGGGGCAAATCCGAAGCAACCAAGCCATGGCTCGTGAATACTTTACCACCAAGTTAAGAAGCAAAGAATCAACCGACCCCAGCAGAGATCCAGCTCGAGCTCCCGATAGGCTTGGATGCTAAGGAGGACCTTTTAGATGTCACGCTGAGAAAGGAGAATCCGAACCGGATGGTGAAAATTGGCTCGCGACTAGATGAAGTAACCAAATGTCGACTAATAAATCTTTTGCAGAAAAATGTGGATCTTTTCATCCGATCTACTGCAGATATGTTCGGCATCGATTCTGAGGTGATATCCCATCACCTAAGGGTGGACCCAATCTATCGATCGATAAAGCAAAAGAAGCGGAGTTTTGTCCCGATCAAGCCAAAAGAGTTCTGAGCTGGAGATCTAGTGATGCAGTCAACCAAAGTCTCACAACTTATCGAGCAGGCACTAGAAAGAGGGCTATCACCCAACTGAAGGTCCTTATCAGATAGATGAAGTGGTACGCCTAGGAACTTATAGGCTAAAGCAGCTCGATGGGACTCCAATCTTAGGCCATGGAACTCGGTGAACCTCAGTATATATTACCAATGATGTAATAATACTTTCAATGAAAATAAAACTTGCAGGGCCATCAACTTACGATGGACACTCGAGTCCTCCAAGAATTGCCTCCTCCTTCTAGTCAAGACTCTGAACTATAACTATGGTTAACTAATGCGAGGCTAACTTATCAGACCCCTACAGAGTCTGAGTCATGCGAGAAGCGGAGGGAGACCCTTGAGAAAATCTTCGGAGGGCTAACTTACCAGACCCTCGAGAAGGCCTCGGTGACTTCGAGGTGAGTCTAACTTACCAGACCCCTGCAAAGTTCGAGTCACACGAGAAGCGGAGGGAGACCCTTGAGAAAATCTCTGGAAGAATAACTAATCAGACCCTCAGAATGCCGTCGAGAGTGCAAGATACCGTAGGCACAAGCTTGCCGCTGGCATACATTGCCTCTCATATGAAGACGAGAAATGCTAGATGTCGTAAGCACAAGATTGCCACAGACACAGAACGCCACTCGTAAGGGCTAACTTATCAGGCCCTCGAGAAGACCTCGACGACTCCGAGATGGGTCTAACTTACCAGACCTCTGTAGAGCCCGAGTCGCATGAGAAGTAGAGGGAGACCCTTGAGGAAACTCTAGAGGAAAAAAAGAGAAAGAGATGAGGGACGTCCCGCTGCAATTGATAGAGCATCAGATCGGCTAGGTGAGCTGGTTCGATCTTCGTCCATCGAGGACTTCGCCTCCTCACCATCCGGATGAGCTGATTCAATCTCCATCCATCGAGGCCTCCACCTCTTCATCGGTACCGTCAATCTATATATCATAAAGTTTTAGATACGATATTATCCTCAATAGATGGGCCTTACAATCATTAAAGCCTTGGATGAAGGCGGTGGTGGTGACATCAAGCATTTATCTCCTAAACGCCATAAAATCCCGAAACTCTGCAATGCAGCGCTCTCGAATTGCAGGCGGGATGTGCTCAAGCTGATGGGAGAGCCTGGTCGCAGGAGGCAAAGGAGGGGGGCCCCATGAGAAGAAGATGCGTCAGCCCGTCTAGCTTTCTCCCTTTCACTGGTTAAATACCTCCCGTGGGCATCCCTTGCAAAGGCATTTTGCTTCTCTCCCCTTTGTTCGTTGAGAAACAACCTCTCGACTGGCGGTAGGAGGTTCCTCAAGTATTTCGCCGTGGATTGGAGGCTCTTTTCTATGGATGGAGCATGAGAGGTCGAATCTAAGGGTCCCGTATGAGTAGTGGATGCAAAAATATGCCCAACAGGAGTCGCCATCTCTAGAGATCCTCCAGTCTCCATCATCATCATTAGATCCTTCTCTAAGTTGTCGACACCTTTTCCATCCGTGCTACCTCAGTCGGATCTTTTTCAGAGTGTCCCTCGACGCTCATTTTTAGTGCCATCTCTGTCGGCTCCCCATTGATCGAAACTTCTCCTGAAGAATCCCGCATCATGGCTTCCAATGTTAGGATCATAGGCTCCACAGTAGGAGCGGCATGTTCTTCTTCCTCAACCGTGGGTCCTGTTTCAGCAACCGGAACCACAACCTGCCTCCTACGAGCTAGAATTTGCTCGAGTCTCTTCATGCGCTATGAATCCATCTTGTTCCAGAAAATTATGATGAATAATCAGCACAAAAAAGATCTGTGGCTATCTGTACTTTCAAAGTGTAAATTTAAAAAAGGAAGAAAATGAAAAGTAACCGTAAAGTAATTAAAATTTCGAAGAGATCGTCATCTGAGTGGTCCCATTAGTTATGCCCATCCGCATCAATCGAATTAGACTGACATCACACGTCTTAAATGCAGAAGACAAGCGTGAAGGCAAAAGCGTGTGGCATTGAATCCGAGGGATTTTTAGAGTACTCCTTTCACCTGATTTTCAGACTCAGGAGTAGGAGGGTAGTGTTATGATAGTTACCACAAGCATCTCGAATCAGCACTATATCACAAGATATTTAAAATTTTCGGATTATCAACACGATCGCTGATCGTCGTATGAGCTGAGGAGTCTATCTCCATGCTAAGCTGAGGTATTCCCAAGGTCGATCTGTGTATGAGCTCCTCAGCCGACTTATCTCTTCAACATACACGACAGCTGTCTATCTCAAATAGATAAGATTTGGCATAACCGTCTCCCCTATTCTTGCGGGACCGATTAAAGGCTGAATTATCTTGCCCGGTTTGGCACGTCCAACGGTCCGGTAATCTCGGGATCATGCAATCTCACAGCTGTCTGACATCCTTCTATATAAATAACCAAAGCTCCGAGAAATCAGATCAGTCCAATCAAATTCATCTCAAAAAATCCGTTGCTGCTCTTTTGTTTTCTGCTTTTCTGACTTGAGCATCGAAAGGTTCTCGTCGGAGCCACAACCTCCGGTTTAGAACTTGTTTTGCAGGTCACTCTAGCGTCAACGTCCCTACACGAGATGTCCAGGTATCCGTCTTCCGATCTCGACCGATTTAAACAGCAATAGTATGGTTCATCCAATCCAAAAAAAAAACAAACAAACAAACAATGCAAAAAAAAAAAAAAAAAAAAGAGCTATCGGAAGTTGTTCTTATGCGCATTGTGTGCGCAAGAACAATTTTTGTGGTAGGTGGTGATAAGAGGGTCTTCCTGCAACTTGTAAGATTTATTACCAAAGACGGACGAGTGGCTGACCATGGAGTTGCCAAATGAGCCCGTTGCGGGCCTGATGAACATTTGGTATACAAATAACGAATGCCCAAGCATCTTCCAAGGTTTCGATAGCATCATCGTAAGTCGTCGTTGCAGGACTGGAACAGGTTATGTGCATTCCAATAATGGGTGTTACCATACGCTGCCTTTTTTCTCCATAACTCACAACTTGCGCCCTTCGTTGGTTCCCTCGTGTCAGCATGAAGCGTGGTCTATTACTGTGATTTTGGTCCGTGTTGTGGCTGCGCACCGGCCGTGGGAAAAGGTGACGTGCAACCGCGCACGTTCCCGATCGTGTTTGGTGCACACCACGACGATGCTCGCCACGGGCAAATGCTGCGGTCTCTCCCACGTTGGATCCACTACGGTCCAAAAGTCATGACGGCCCGTTTGGACACATGGGGAAAAAGCAAAAATCTGGGCCAAAGCCACCTATCGCCAGCGATTTCGGCCCCTCCAGTGGTGGTCCTCAGGCTCGTACGTGGAAGATATGCCATAATAAGATTCGATCGTACTCTAGATTTTAGAAAGCTTTTGTAGCTTGAAAAATAGGGCAAAGATTTGATCTTACTATTAAAAAATTACATATTGATCATATAACATGTTTCTACAAAAAATTATTTGAGACTAATTATGTGAAGAAGGACACTGCTCGACACTCCGTGCGCCTTTTTGGCCTAGGATTAATCACTCCGCAGCCGTAGGCATGAAATCGGGCTCTACTTCCAGAAAAAGTGGGTGCTGGATAAACTGGACTTTTAGATTCTTGAATCTTTGGCCACGTAAACAGAGCGACTTAATACTTTCCCAATGACGATCTCGACGATGATGAGTTACGTCGTGTGACGAAGACGACTCCGTCCTTATCTATAGCATTAACCGGCTGGAGACGCTGAGATAATTAGAAACTTTTGTTTATCTTCATTTGTTGCACTACACCAAATCCACGTCAACTATTCTTTTTTCTTGGTATTATTGTGGGGAAGAGCGTCACAATTTGTTTTGCCGGACAACGTTATAGTTTCATGGCACGACAATAGAGAGTTTAGTAGATCCCAAAAACCGCCGCTTAAGCTGAGACAGCAGCTTAGCTAATGAATTCGCTGCAGCATGGAGCCTTTGTTGATGTTCTGGGCATCAAATGTATCAAGGCTGGTGACAATTTTTTCTACCGAAAATTTTTATTCTTCAGAGAGTGTGAACTGGAACTCATAAAGAGGGTTAACGTCGTAGCTCTTGTTGTGGGGTGGTCGTACCACCTCAGCCATGAGCCTTGAAACTCACTCTTGGAATCCTGACCAACAAGAACGATGAGCAGCATCGGATCTGTTAGAGGAAGCACTTGAATGCTCGCCAACCTGTGGATTAGCCTCTAGCCACCCCTCGGTCGGGATTTATCGATCTCCAATTAATATCTCCTTATCTACGGTCAGGATCTTGCCGCTCTAGATCGACACCTCACCATTGACAGGATAGACCTTCATCGACTTGCAGGTCGGAAGGTAACCGACCTCTGGTCAAGACCTCACCGATCATCAATGACGACTTTCACCTTTAGCGATGACTTTCCACAACCTCAATCAGAAGACAACCTCGATCTATCGACTCATCGATCCACGTGAACAGACAGAATGTGATCATGTAAGCATAACAAACATCCACAACCATCCATCTATTGGTCCAGGTCCAACAATCAATATGCTTAGGAATAACATACTCTAACACCTCCCTATATAAAAAAAAAAAAAAAATCCTAAAGATAAGTTTTAACCAGCCAACTCAAGCTACTCTTTGCTCCCATATTCTCTCTTTCTATCTATGCTCAACCGACTAACTTAATCATCAAAAAATCCCCCACCTAAAGCCCCACCTCCAGTGCGAATGAGCTCCTTTCGCTAGTTCGTCCCGATGTCCCAGCATCCGGCTCTCCCTCCACCCTTGGCCACATTAACAACCCCAGAACCTTTAAGCAACAGTTTTCATATGTAAAGCTGCACACCCCCGTACACAGAATGTAGAGGGCCTTGGAGAGAACGTAGTATGTTTCAGTGTAGGAAGACGTCCAACGCGCAAGACGGAAGAAATATCAAATATCAACAAGGCGCCATTGTCAAATATCTATGGGATTGTGAGATGGTATGTCAACACGACTCACTTCAGAAGCAGTCAGACCACAAAAATCACTAGAAATAAAACCAAAAACATCCTACAAACTATCTCGTCCAGTCAAGCAATGCAGCATATGATTGCCTTGGATAGCAATGAAAACTTCCTAATTCTTGTTAGACAGAGCCATTATATAATGCTATCGTAATTCGATACCTCTACAAAGAATGAATGGAGTACGCCTTTATATTTACAATAAAGTAAAAACTATCACTGCACAAGATTCTTGAGGGACGTTAACTCTGATCGACTGCTAAATAGGACCTGATGCCAAAAAAAAGGACCTGATGCAGAAAGAAGGCCTATTCCCTCCCTCTCTTTTCAACTCCAAAAAAATCGAGTTGCGTCTAACTCCAAAAATTACTGATCACTCAAATTTGTCATGACTGCCAGAATACGTTTGGGTCATTACTATACAACGAACGATCTTGGATCTCCAAGTTAGCAACATGCCAATCGACGAGCCTCGCCTGGATACATTTACACAGCACTAGACCAGTGGGAAACAGCCACCATCCGCTTTCATCCCTGCCCATATAAAGCACGCACCGACATACCTACGTTAGTTATTAAACTACACACCCTCTAACTTAAACTTTTTACATATATTAGATAAATTCTCATACACATTCATTCACAGAAAAGGTCAAAATACTATCAATAAGGAGGCAAAATTTACTCACGCGCCCAAACTCCAGGGTTGTAGGCTTGGATGCTTCCGGCTGGATGATTTGTAATGTACGAACCCACATATGAAGGCCACAACCTGTAATATGAAGTGACAACAGTTACAGAAACAACACTAGCCCAAATCAAAAAGATGAATTTTACTGGGAATAAAGCAATAGGTATAAAGAAACATCAAGAACATGATAATTATAAAATTTCCAAATGCAGTGGCGGGAGCCTCGTAAATGTGCCCCCTTTATTTATTTTTCTGAATGCAGAAAATCTTAGCCCTGAAAACTAATATATCCAAATCATATTCTATCAAGATTACTGTAAAGTCCTCTCTCCAACAGCAACTGAAAAACATTACTAAGAATGCTAATGCATCCGGCAAAAGCCTTGCACGAATGACAATGTTCTCTAATCAAATATATGACAGAAAACCATTAAGATAGTTTGGGCATGTGGCATCGGTCTAAAGATAACACTTCAGCACCAAACACCACAGGCCTTTCTTGATCAGTTCTCACTTCGTTAATTATCCCTAAATTAGCCTCTGAAGAACTGAATACCATTTAAAAAAGCAACATCTCTGGTTCACCCTGTTTATATACTTGTTCCTCTTTTCCTCATATGACGAACCACATAACCCAGATTGACATTGTTGACCAGCTTATGCTCCAACATCTTATACGGAGCACTTTAGTTGTTGAAAGATTGCTTCTAATGTATGGGAAAAACTAAGCTATGCAACATGACAAACTAAAAGAGTTAATATTACTATATATTGAGAAAATGCCAAAAAAAATCACCAATTTGGAAATTAATATCAATATTTAAGTAAAAATAGTCATCTAATAAAACAATTTAGCAGAAAAACTTGGTTAACAGAAATTAAGGATAATGGTAGGAGACAACTTACAACATTAATCAAGGATGTGATATTCCATAAAGCATATACACGTGCTAGGCCTGCTGACCGTCGAGGTCCATGACTAAAAAGGGCATTTATTCCAGCAGGGAATGGTGAAAGTATACCCAGAGGAAGAACAAACAAAACTAAGAAGACATCTGCCATAGAAAAGGAATATAGTTGGAGCAATGTAAGCAACACTAGGCTAAAATCTGCCAAGAGCAGTATTGAGATGACCAGGCCAACAAGATCCTGCAGTAAACAATGATGAATAATATCAACAATAGCATTAAAAATAAATAAGTAAATAGTACAACCAAGCTTGATTTGTGCAAATGAAGAATGCAATCAATCAAAACTAATATATAAAAAGGTCACCTGATGACCAACAGGTTTAGTATTGTGCACTAAGAGAGAGAGAGGATAAAACAGATCTTTCTTGTCTTCAAGCATCCGGAGGCTGCAAGTATCTATAATTCCTCCACTAATCCTTTTACATGCAACAGCTTCTCTGTTTCTCAAGTGGACTGGTTGAATATCTCTATGAGCATTGTGCACTCTGCAAGGTATACATACTTGGTATAGTATTTTTGGCTGGAAATGAATTGATAAAAACATTTACGAGCAATGTAAATATAACTACCATGAAACAATAGGCATACAAATTAGAACATAAGCTGCAAAAACCTACCGTGAAGGTTGTTCAACCTTTGAAATTCTAGAATCACCATCAACCACTGTAGCCCCAGATTCACCTTCTGCAGCATATACCACAAGACCAAGTTGGCAATAGCCTAATGTTGTAGCTTGAAGCCAGGCAAGATCAACACATACGCCATGCAAATTCAGAGCAGGATTTGCATGAGTTTCAAGCCAGCTGAGAACAGGCAAAAATGACACTTTAAGGTGTCCACGACGAACCAGACGCAACTGCGCATTCAATCCAGCCACCAGCCGATACCATATTGTTGGTGGCACAGACTGCAAACAAAAAGTGATAGATTAGTATATTTATACTACTGAAATCCAGATTTTAAGATGAAAAGAACATGAACAGTAAAGGATAAGGTCCTTAGATCATATATAGAAAAAAAAACCTGGCTCATGAGGCTAGTGAGGACATTGTCACTGTGGAGTGAAAAAGGAGCCATGTAACTTCCTTCACCTCCAAAGATTAAACACATGGGAAATCTTTGATGTAGACGAGGAGGAAGATCAGGTCTTTTTTCATCTCCGCCAAGAAAAAAATCTACATATCCCAGCATTAGATCTGGAGTTGCAGCCACCTACATCAACAAAGTACCATGTATAGAAAAGCTTGAAGCTTCCATCTTTTTGCAGACAAGATGTATGCAAAGCCTTTAAATACTACAAACAACTACACAAAATAGAACAATATTGATTTGTATCAACAAATAAACCTATTGGTCATAAAACTAAATAACCAAAAAGAATTCTAAAAAATTCAAAATCTAGTATCTTCTAGTTTCCAAGACAAAAAAAAACACAATAAAGCATACCTACACAAAAAAAATGATCCTTTTCTAATGAAAATGACCTTTTCAACTTTACATGTTCAGCAACTGCTAATTCCATTTGAACCCCCCCACCAACCAAAAAAAAAGAAAAAGAAAAAGAAAAAGCTACTACTTATTAAAAAGTCAAAGTTGCAACATTAAATAGAATCAACCCATAGGAAGCAGTAGCCTTTTCAATACAAATTAGAATGTTTGGATACCACAAATATAATGAAGGATCAACTCACATCAGCTTGTGATGATTAACTTAAAAGATCTTTCAATTTATAACAACTGCCAGGTATAAAAGACATATGCAATATTTTCAAAAACCATGATTGTTGAAGTATCTCACAAAAAGTAAAGAAGAAATACCAGTAAAAGAAATTAAGGTGCTGTTTGGTATATCACTAGTGATTTCATCATCGGAGTGATGTGATCACTGAGGTGATATGAGCACTGAGATGATATGCAAATACTAGGATGATGTGTGATCAGTGTATTTGGTATATCACCAGAATATCATTGGGAATAGAACTTCACTTTGTTTAATATATCACCAAGTAGTGATAGTGATAATGTATAAAATACCATAAATAGTCTTACACATTAATATGTAATAATTACTCTACAACTTGATTAAACATTCTTTATTCACAACTCACAAAAATATGTACTTGTAGTAATAATAATAATAAATATTATTTATTATTATTATTATTATAGGTATCTATTTTGATTAGGCTATTAAAATGATATTACGAAAATATTATATATAACTGAGCTTCGCTTGGCTTAGCCAATTTTGACCATCAATATCAGGACTAACTGTTACTGTTAGGAATGATTTAGCCTATTAAAATAAAATGAAGAAAAAAATATGAAGAGTTTAGCATAATTCATCCATGCCAATTAACCATACATGCCTATAGAAATAAAATAAGCATCCAATAAATAAATAAAAAACATCCATGCTATTTAACTAATTTATCATTGGATTCTTCATTGTTAGATAGGATTTTGTAATATCAAACAAGGTGATCACATCACTTAACTCACATCATTGGGATGATGTGAAATATCACCCCCTACCAAACAGTACCTAAGAGTAAAAACACAAGAAGCTCGTTTTGATTAGTTTGAAAAGGGCATATATGATTTCATTCTTATAATAGAAAAGGCATGCTTGCAAGAAAAGTAATATCACCAAACCAAGTAGGTTTTGGACTAGAAGATAGCATTTCTACTGGTTCAAGTAAAAAATAATCAGAATATTGATTTAAATTCGCTGTCTAGCACAAGTAATAAAATCCTAAAACAAGAACTAAAGAGAAAAAGTGGGTTGTGTGATGCAAAGAAACATTACGACAATGAAGAGTAAAGGCCATGCTCATAATGCGCACATTACCATGGAATCTTATGATCCAACTCATATAAAATAAAATATGGCTGAAAATTACACTTGGCACCACAAGTTACAGACACTATGACAAGTTATTTTCATAGTTATATAGCTGAAGCATACATTGTATCTTATGGTTACTACCTAGGAAGAAAGCATGTTGAAAGAATATCTTGTTAACAAAGAATGCAAGCATGAGTATAGAATGTTAGAGGCAAGAACTATGAGATGATAGTGCAGTTGACTTTCAGTTTTGGTAAATCAACACTAATAATAGAATAATATTTTGTTATTATATTATACTAAATAACATTAACAATAATAATATAACATTATTATGATATGATATAATATAATTAATACAATGCATTATTATTATATCATATTATATAATAATGTGCTATCAAAATTGTTATTACGATGAATTGTTAATTTACAAATTATTTTTTATGTTTTAATCTTAATAGTATAATAGATAAATTCAAAATTATTAATTGCATGATTATAGCACAAAAATGCCAACTTAAATGATTGTGGAAATAAAAATATTTTATATTTTTTGAAAAAAAAATTGTTGTTGGGACAACACCTCTCTTAGGTGAAAAGATAGCTTCCGGATGCATCTCAAATAGAGTTTTCGCCTAAATACTCCAAACTGGAGCTTTTTCATGGTAGATCTATTTCTTCAGAAATCTATTTCAAAATTTTACCAAACATTTTCAAATCATCTATAAAAGCTTCTAGCCATTCAAGAAAGCCCTTTTTTGGGCCTCCAAAAGCAATGCTAAACTGAAACATAAGCAGAAAGGCTGCGAGTGACATTGGATTCAAATTAACTTTAGCCTACAAAGAATCAACAGTACCATGGGGGCATAGGACTGCAACAGGTGGACAAACATATTTATGCAAAACTTCTCAGTTATGATCACATTTAATGCTAAAGGTCCTCTCTCAAAGTTGGACAATTCAGAGCCAAAAAAATGCACAACATGTCAGGCCAGGACCAGCACACTGGTCAGCATTATACATATTAGTTCCATTTTTAAATTTTCAAATTAAAAATGTATTAGGTCATCTTTTTTAGCACTGCATTTGTGCCATCCCAACAGCATGGAACTGAAATTCTGGATAAATGCTCTCCTGATTGACATATTCTAACTGCAGAATATTGATCCCAGGTGCATGAGTTTATCAAGCAAGTCATGTAAGACTTCTCATTCTACAGGAATAACCATGTCAATTGCACACTGCAACCATAAAGTCTAACCAGACAAACCTTAAGCCCTTCATAAAGAGCACGTGAACGGCAAGAACGTAAACATGCATGATCATATTCTGATCGAACAAATTCACGCAGCCGCTGCAACTTCTTTCTCCGACGCCATTGTTGCCACGACCATGCAAGGGGATATGCAACTATACATAAAATACTGTGGATTGATCCCTCCCACCACTGATAGGCAGCAAGGGCATTAATCTCATCAACAAATCTATTAAATGCATCCTCGTACCTGCCATGGAAATGGATCATATAAGTCAATAGAATAATCTTAAATCAGTTAGCATCATATAACAATACATTTTGAAGGCAGAGCAAACCTACAACTAATAAAATGTAGAGAACAGAAACTAAAAGGAGAACTGAAAAAAAAAAACTGCACCAGCGGAATATCACATCGATTCCTAGGACAGTGTACAAAGCAACCAACTGGCTGGCCTAAGCAACTCAAGCTAACTTATTCTCCTAAATCCCCATGAGTTAGCTCGGGAGAACTTTTGTAATCTTTTGACAATCTCATAATGAATGCCCATTGCTCCCTTCTTGTTCCCCACTAAAAAATAAAGGCATTTTAAAACAGCATAATGCAACAGCGGGACCTATGACTTACACAATCTCTATAATTTGCTCAGGAGGAGAATGTGGGAGATGCCAAGGCTCACTGAAGGTATTTGGACCCATAAAGTACATCCTATGCACATGACTCTGGGACTCCTCAACTCTGTTTGTTTCCAAGACCTGGTGCATGAAGAATACCTAAAGTTACCAATCAAGGAATACAAAGGCAAACAAAATTATACTTTAAAAAAAAAAGTCACCAGAGGACACCAGAAGTAGCAAAGCACCTCATTCAATGATTCCAGAAATGGGAAGGAATGATCAATTTGAGAACCATGTTGAGTTGGAGCAGGGCCTGGTAGTTCATCAGTTCCAACAAACTTCATGCGTGCAACACTTAAAACTAGAGCTAATAAGACAAGAAGACCAGAGAGAAGAAGACCAAATAGCCATGGTCCACCAAAAGTGTATATTAACTCTTCAAGAGCGGTATAACAGTGTGGCATGTGATATCTTTCAGATATACATTTGTATGGGCAAGGGGTTTCGGCAACACCGCCTGTAAAAAAATGCTGCAAATTCAGAGAAAATTCACAAAAATTCAACAAGGACAAGCATGTTAGAAGCAAATGGACTCCCAGGCAATGTATCATAAGTGCACTAAGATTAATTACCCTGACATGACAAATAGAAAAAAACATCACTAACGTAAAATTTAGCAAATGGACTAGGTCATAAATAATAATAATTAACTTAGCAACAGGCGGACTAATAAAAGAAAATGTGTGAAATTATAAATTTCATCTTGCAACTAAAAAATTAAATTAACCAGCATATATGTGAAAGCTACCTCGAACACTTGTATAAACAGCACGATGGGGAAGCTCATCAGTGGGGCATTGATGACAAAGAGCCTTATCAGATCCAGTGACATTCTTAAAAGTTCCTAAAGGGCATTCCTGTATTATTACAAGAAAGAAAACAGTTCAGAAGATAGACATATCGGTTAAAGATGAATAAAGATTGGGGAAAAAAAAAAAAAGATGGTTCAAAGGTGATCAACAGTAGAATAAGAGTCCACAAAAAACAAGGTGGCTTCCTTGTTCTTGGGATATAGTTAACTTTCATGTGCTCATAACATTCAATTTATTCATTAATTAACACCTAAATGTGTAAAGTTTTAATGTAGTGGATCTCATAGTATTTAGCAAGCAATCTGACTTTCATACATGCTTTTCAATGCATTGATTATATTGCGAACCTACTCGCATGGAGAAAAATGTTGGAATGTTGAACATCAAATTCATAAATATTTGTATGAAACTTCATTAGATTGATATCAAAGCTTTTGTGGATTTAAAAAAAACTTATAGTCAAATCTTTGACAGAAATCTGTAGGCATTTCAACTTACAGAAATGGATAGTAAAATGCTTTTCTTTATTGGTAATACAGCTTCTAACTCTTGAAGAAAAGAGCAAAGAAATATAATCATTCTGTGAGAAGGTATCTTAATATCAAAGTTGGATATAAGAAACAATCACTGAGGCAACTCTTATTCAATGTTGAAACAACTGGCTCATACTTAGCCACATGATTTCTACAACTGTCACAAATAATTCCAACTTTCAGGCACTCCAACCTCAGCATCAGCTTGAACATGATGTAATGCACAGCAATGTTCAACCTAGGCCGATCTAGGAAGATCCCCCACAATTAGCTGAATATTTGCAAAGATACAATTATAACTAAGATTCACTAGCTTCTTTATCTCTACCCAAAGAAAAGAAAGCTGTGACTTACAAAAATCAATAAATTCCCATGTAGTTTAATGAAGACAAAAAATATGCAACAGTAAATAACAGGATAATTTTGTGTGTGTGTGTGTGTGTGTGTGCGTGTGCGTGTGTGAGAGAGAGAGAGAGAGAGAGTTTAAATTACAAGAGAGTACACAGTAGTGCGACACAGTAGTTTCACATGCACACTTAAAACATGGTTCAGGAAGCTGAAAATGCAGATGTCGCTTCAGTGACTGCACCACACTGACATTGGGCTACATAGCGAACAACCAACCACTAAAATATGTACAAGTATCTCGTATATGCAGTTGAAGTGCAAGTGAAATGTGATAATGACTGCTTGTCTAATAATTCACTTACTGAAGAAGAAGATTGACTCAAGAGTTTGCATAAAGATTGGTAGTTTTAGTATATGCCTCATTTAGTAGCTAGGTATGTAGTTATAAGTCCTGCATCCTTTTTTTTAAAAAAAATCTCCATCATTCAATGATTTGTTGATTTCTTCATTTAATTAATTATACCCCAAACTCGAGCATACTTCAAGAAATATTTTTATATTTTATTAAGCTAGCATGTCATATTATACCAAAATAGCTCCCTTAATCTACTTTGCAGAACCTTGCTGATACTTTGGTTGTCCTTTCGAGCAAATGTAATGGAAAGTTTAGAGCTAAGATAATGCAGGGAGCATCAGCTCCTACATGTGTCATATACATTTAAATTCTCTTATTTTTATTAATTTTTTACTTTTTTACTCACTCCAATCTATTTTTATGAAGTTTATTTATTTTCATTTTCATTTTAAGGTATCCTTTTGATATATCAAATCATAACAGCATTTAGATGCCAACAGAGGGCTATGTTACATGGACTCAGGTTTGTGTGCCTGGTGAAAGTGTCTGCCTAAGTGCCTTGAAACATATAGGCAACATCCATATTTGAATGCCAGGTGCAGGTAATTTAGAATTAAATTGAAGGGCCATGTAATATAGGAAAAAGGAAGCAGTTCATTGAAACACATAGAAAGCAGGCATACTTTGGAAGAATCTCATGAAAATGTTATAAAACATTATATAAAAATAATATTCACTCATTCCACATTGTACATAAATAAAGATGTGATAGAAAATAAGAAAGTGATAGAGAAAAAGATGTTCAAGATTTCCATAAAAGTAAAAGTACGTCAAGTGTTTGAATGAACAAAAGAATTGTTACAGAGAACTTCCTTTCAGAACAAAAGATGCATACTAATTCTTTATATTAGTTCTTTAACGTGCTGCATCCCCTCCTATTTGATATTGTTACTTGGGCTAATTATCTTGATTTTTGAATGGTTTCTCATTCCTTCAGAGAATCCAATCAGCAAGCTGACGAATTATCGAGACTTCCTGGCAATTTTTGAGTTCCACTCCTCCAATCTTCCTCAGCACAATAAAGCTCTGGTCATGGATGATATAGTTGGTGGTCATTTTCCATGGTTGTAACTTCTTGTTTTCTGTTTCTTCTGTATTTCTTTTTGGGGCGCAGCCCCTCTTCTACCACACACACACACACAAAAAAAAAAAAGTGAACTTGGAAAAGGATATCAGTAGCTTGCCTGGTTAACCCCTATACAAAAAACGACCCCTCCTTACTCGAGCTCTTGAAAGCATTCCCTAGTCCATTTTAAAGTTTTACCTACTAAAATGTCATGCCAAAGTTCCATTCTCGTTAGACCCCACTTCCACTCTCATGCCCATATTTAACAGTAAAATCTCAAATAACATGACAAATTCAAGCAAACAGATGACTGATGAATGAAGGAAACCAAAGTTGAAAAGCTATCCGGCAACAAAAAAAAAATCATATATGTATCAAAAAAGACCCACAATCCATCCACATGAAATGTTTTAGAATGAAAGTAAAATAAGAGGAAGCATAACAAAGTAACCTCTTTCTGATTAAACAATGAGCTACCTTGCAAAAAACTCCATAAAGACCTTTTGGGCAAGCTTTTCCTGTAATTGTTCCATTTTCTCCAGCAAAACCTTCACCTCTGCCCATGCCTCCCCTGTCACATAAAATTGATATTAAACACTTATTGCAAGGACCACATATAACCAAAGAACATAAAAATAACCCATATATGACACAGCTGCTCAGAAGGCCAAATTATTCTTTAATACTTTATTCATATATCAAGATAGTTGATGAATGGTAAAATCAATGATTAATATATATAGTCCACTCTACAGTTCCATACTGATTATATAGCAGATGGAAAGCACGAAGACACTTTAGAACAAAAAATGTGAATGCTCATTAGTGCATTAAGAAGATTACCAGTAAACTATTCAAAAACACAAGCAAAGAGTTCAAAAGAAATTGTAATTGCATACTCTTGTAAAGTAAAAAGTACATATCAAATGTGCCACAATACCTCAGTTCTTAAAAAATATTTAAGATATAAGTATCTTATAAGTAATGATTTCAAAAAAAGAAGAAGAAGAAGAAGAAGAAAAGTTACATCCTGGCCGACCATGTCAAGTTTATGAGGATTAGTTGCTTTATAAGAAAAAATCCTCTTAAAAGAACTATTTACATTTTCCATATATTTCAGGAATCTGGTTACAGTTCAGTTGTGGCAAATAAGATGAATGCAATCCCTTGAAGGCTTGCACTACAGCTGCAATAACATGTTGCCCAACTAGTCACATGAAAAGATTCTCAAAGAAAGGATATATAAACAACTCAACAAAATCTATCATCTCCCCAGATAAATTGATAAATCATATAGAAAGAGGTTACAAGAAAACTGCAATTACTGACAGAGTAAAGACAACAACAGAAGGGAAAAAAAAAATCATGCAACCAACTACCTAAGGAAGGTACGTATTCAGCACTTCATATGCAAGTAAATAGTGACATGTTGTTCCCAATTAAATCAGAAAAAGTGCAACCATGAACGCCATTTTCAAGCCATACTTGCAGAACTCAAAATTCGATAGTTCAGAACAAAACTTATAGCAATGCCTCGTGTTATTTATGCTATTTTTAAACTTTTATTTGTTAGCATGTTTGCCCATTTAAGTGTGCCTGAAGAATTGACCAGATCTGCAGAACCAAGAATCACGAGAATTATACATTATGTCTTAGGATTCATAATAGTCTATAGTAATCAGATTGAAAAGAATATTTTAATGTATTATACCCCACTTCTCTCTCTGTGGGTGTGTGTATCTTTGTGGGTGTGTGAAAGTGATAAGAACAACAAAGTACTAAAGTAAACAAAATAAAATGAAGAAATCTGATCAAACCTTGTGCTTATGTTTCCCTTCACCAAGGCAACTGGGAGATACTCATCTCCTGTAGGAATATTAGACCAATGAAAGTGAATTCTTCCACCACCTCCACCACCACTACCATTATGACTACCACGCCCACCAACAGTCGAAAGGACAGAAGTAACATGAAGGGTCAATGTATGCAGAAACAGAAGAATTGTACCCCCAGAACCACCACCAGGGCCTCCATTTGAGGCATTAATGGTAGCATCATTATGACCAACAACATCCCTGGAACTTTCACCATCAGCCTCAACTGAACCATGAACAGACAAACTCGATAGTGAATGCTCCAATGAACCCATCACTGTAAAACAAAACACGATAATAATAGCACCATTAAGTTAAATGGACTAGGTAATATAAAAAGTAGAGAAGCTTTAGAGCACCTAAAATACTGTTCATGTTAAGCATAAACTTTGGCAGCAACTCAGGGAGCTTAATGACTCTAAACTGAAAATTTCAAGCAGCAGCCCATGATGCAAAAATAATGCAGTCTGCCAGGAAATCAATTAAAGTTATGCTCACCTCAGCACTGTACAACTACAATTTTACTACAAGGAACGGGAATCTGCATATGCATTTTCTCATTTTTTTTCAATATTTTAAAACAAACAATAAAGCATAAACAAACTGATGATAATGGTGCATAGATACCTATGATGCCCCCACCAGCTGTTGAAATTGTTATGCTGTCATTACCACTGCCACTACCAAGCTCACAGGGCAAGTCAGCATTTCCGTATGCAATGCCACCCTCAACAAAAGTGCCACTATAAAAACCATCTCCACCTTTACCACCATGCCCACCACCACCACCAAGACCACTGCTTGAAATTTTTCCCCTACCAACACCACCTTTGCAGCCTGCATACAGTTGAAAAAAAGCATATCATGTTTACATTTTTTTCATTAATGAGAAGTTAATTTTTCCCCTACCACCAGTAAGAGCAGATAGACTGTATCCATTTTTCAGACAAAAATTGGCAAATGAATACTGGCCAACCTATGTCAATAATTAAACACAAATCAAACAGGTTTATACATGTATGGATGTAGTTATCAATTTAAATTAGGAGCATAAACTATACCCAACCCAGTTGCACTAATTTTTCCAGAAGAGTGCACAACAACACTTCTTGCCCTATGGAAATGAATAACAGTTCCTTGTATAAGGCCTTCAACATCAATATCTTCAACACGACAAATCTGCACAAAAGCACAGCCACCATTAAATGCCAATGTGACAAATTAGAGCATGGCAGAATAAAGACTAAAATTAGCTGCTTCTATTAGAAAAATAGAGTTAAACTAAGTGCAAATAGAAGCACCTGAAGGGTGAAAGATAGTGAAGAGTTCACATTGCAATCTTCAGGTGGATGGATTAATTCCACAGGGCAATTTTGTACTTCACAATTCAACCTTGGGGCCCTAAAAGGAACATTTACGGGAGCAATAATCAATTAAACAACCAGATAAAAAATAAAATTAAAAATTAAAAATGCAGATTTTATCTCAAACAAAACTCACATATCATCTTTAGTTGCATTTATTAAGGGGCCACGCAAAACAGATCCAGGACCAACCTACAGAAAGAAACAAAAACCACATAATTCATACTGAAAAAAAAAAATCAGAATGACTAGAGAAACAGCATAAAGAAACATAAAAAGCAAGTGAGGGGGCAAAAGGTAAGGACAACAATCAGTGATTCGATGACCCAAGTATATAAATACACCAAAAAGAAGCATAAAGTAAAAATATTACATGAAATCATAGTTTATGAAGCCAGTATGAGTGCAAGCTTCAGTCATGTGATATACATATATGGGTAAGACGACTATACAGAAGCTAAAGCTTGCAACTCTGTGCATATATATTGTATCATTACATGATGATAAGTGCTTCTTAGCTATTGCATAGACCAAAAATAAAATAAAATAAAAACAAAATAAAATAACAGCAGTAAGAAATAAAAGCATCCCAGATCATCCATCTTACATGGATGCTGTAAAAGAGTGATAAAATTAGACGTTGTGCTTCAATCAGATCTCCGGGTCCAGATAAATTCAGTAGGCCTTGACCATGAACACCAAGATTGGCATTAGATTGTATCATGGATGATTCCTGACATAAAAAATACACCAGTTCTGTTATGTAGAAAGAACTAATAAATCAATGCTAACTCACATGCCAAGAGTCAGTAGCATACCTTTAGAACAATTAAATTGCTAGCTTCAAGTAATGATGTGGCAACTATTGTATCCCCACCCCCATTGATAAGCATTCTGGAGTTCCACATCAAGAGCATCTTTACAGACATTCGCAAAGCCCCAAATACCTAAGGTTAGGAATTAGAAAAATCAGATTAATAACCTACTGTAATAGCTGAAGATTAGTGGAGAATAAAGTGGGAAAAAAATAAATTTGAAACATGGAATATAAACAGTTATTCAACAATGATATACAAGAATTGCACTGCTTGTGACCATATTACGATGACAAAATCTGCAGCCACTAAATGGGAAAATAGCTAGATAGCCACAAACAAAGGGGAGATATTGAAACAAAACAAATCAACTGTAAGAAGGAGTTGCACAGATAAGTAGATAAAAATCATGTTACGAGAATAGTTGTGGTTCTTTTTTCCTTTTTGAGAAATATGGTGAGGACACCACCACTGGGGTTCGACCCTAAAGCTCTTAAGAATTTAACCTTCTTCCACATCCCTTTTATGAAATAAAACAAAAGTAGAAAGGAAACATGGAATTGCAAGTCTACTGGATATCAAATCATCATGACAAAGTCCACCAATATTGTGAAAGAAGCAAGGTCTGATAGTTCTTTTTCGTAATTACTTACATTTATCTACACAAATCAGGGCAATCATTTAGTCCAATGAATGAGACAGACTGAACTGGCCAGAACCCGGTTGAAGTGTAAAATACAGAAATGGACAAAAAAAGGGTACTAAAATATGACAGTTAGCAAGTTGCTACAAGCACAACAAATAATCTTCAAATTATGTTCTACTATGATGTTGTAAAAATGTAATGATAAGTTCAAAATGTATAATAAGGTATAAAATGAAATATCTATTGCCATGTCCTCGAGTTTATGTCATCATTCCAAGTAGCCAGCCACTTTGGTGGCTGGGCCAGTCATCAGTCTTCCATTCACAAAAAGAATAACGAAACTTTTCTAGCACATACATGCACACGCCCAAGGGCAGATACGTTCAATATAAGATACCAAAAAGTCTCAGCAGCAGTACTTATACCAGTACCTAACCAGTAGTACAGCAGACCAGTATCACTCCACCAGTATGCAGTGCACTTAGTGGTGCTATCACAACAGAAGCAAGATGCAGTATCATGTGCTATTACAGTGTCATACCAAGGGCCATGCTGGCATCAATACCTTACAAGTATGGTACTTAATCCATGTCGCTACAGTACCACATACAAAGACAACAAAACAAATCTTAAAAAAGAGTAGAAAAAAATCACCTTGATTATCGACTCACTCATTAGAAGTTCTTCTGCCATAAGCTCAAATTCAGAGTAAGGATAATGAGTCAGACCAAAAGTCAACACAGCTCCATAAAACAAGCTAAGTTGTCCTTGGACCTGAAATGTGCAGTCCGGGAAAAGTCATTTCAGAAACAACATAGAATTAGAGAAAGAGAAATGTTTGACCAAAAAATATATTTCACTAATGGTAATATTCAATAAGACTTTTTTTTTTATGAAAAATCACCAATATAATTTACATCTGTGTTACCACATATCAGCCATTTCTGAAATGATTACTATTCTAACCAAAATGCTAAATGCAAAACTCATCAACATGGAAAACATGGATCAGAGGTCATATTATACATACAAACCCCATGAGAACATTTATGCATACTCATACGCAGAGACAAGCATGAAACGACCAATAAATCCTTACCCTAACATGAGGCAACAAATCATTTAGAAGCCCCCACCACAGACATGACCACCCACACACATGCACACACACACACACACACAGAATCATGATCACAAAAAAAGGCATACACACAATGAATTCCTAGAGATGCAACATTTCATAAAACAAATTGCTTGCTTCTTTCCTATGGTCTCTTCAGATTTAGCACACCTGGATTTCACAAAACATTCTGCTTAAGATAGAATATACAACTGTAACTAATGGAAAGCGGGCACCCATTGGCAAAGTGGTGTCCACATAGACAAAAGGTAATTAATAAACTACATGATAGAAATGGTTGATCCACCTGCACGGCTGCACCCTTATAAAAAAAGTGTCTGGCTGATTCATCATTAATGGGATTTCACTAGCTAAACCATACACTAGTTTCTCAATCAAATTTACCGTCCCAAGGAACTTCCTTCCATGATGACAATGGATAACATGGGAAGGAGGCAATAATGATTCAAAGAGTGAAACAACATCCAGTAGTATGTTGGCATCTATAGCAAGACGATTAACATTATGCCTTCTAGGGATAAAATTTAACATATGAAAATGTAAGATGCATTGACAAAAGAGCAGATTGCTCCACATTGCAAAATGAATTGTCCTCTGAGACAGTACCAATCTGGAAGATGGTAAGTTCAATTACACAATTATATTAATCTTAAGACTAAATTGTGACATCCAATTTTCTGTTCTATAAAAAAAAGAAACAGTCAATGTTATCCCTCCTAGGGTTAAAATTTTAACAGATCACTAGACAATGCAAAACAAATTTTCCTCTGAGACAGTATTATCTGAAAGATGGTTCAACAAAACACACCAATTAAACTTATGACAAATCATCCAAAACATTCAATTCACCACTGCCCAGGACCCCACATTACCATACCCAATGATATTGTTGAACTTCAAAAATGGTGAAAAAGAAACCTCTGACCAATTTAGCAGGCGAAGAAGGAAAAGAATAACAGAGTAGTCCACATCATTCTTCCAAAGCAAATCAAATAGACATAAAAGTGATAGAATTTGAACCAATGTTTCCATTTGTTTGTACTATGAGACCTTCAGTATAATAGATTACTGTGTTATGCCAGAAGTTGAAATGTTCATCTGATGTCATAGAATACAATGAAAAAAAATTGCATTAAACATTGCAAAAATCATGAGCCTCCAGTTAGATAGAAACAGAAGAAGCACAAATATAGAAACTTAGAAACAATAAATAGTCCCAGATCCATATCCTGTTTCACCTCAAAAACTTAATCTTCGATATTACCTTCACCAATCTCTCCTTTCAACTATGTTTGCATATAATCTGATTTTATAACCTGAAAAGCAGCTACCAAGGCAAAGAGCAACCTTAATATTTTGTAAACAGAATGAAGGGAAAAATGATGTTCATTATCAATCCTCAAATATTTCCAATGACTTATATTTAACCCAAAATTATGTGGTACTTGATAAAGTTTACATTTGGTTTTATGAGGCAACAAAGGTACCAATATCAACAATAGACAAATGCAAACAAAGAACTAATAAATAATAAATATGCAAAAGAATATACTCACAAAAAATTATTAATATAAAGCATGCTAAATTATTACTCTAGAATGTACCTTAATAAGTGGGAAAAAAACAACATCAACAATTCAGCATTGGATCAGGTTGCTCAGCTTTGATGAAAACTCAGGTTAAGTTCTTCTGTTACTTCTATGAGCAAGTAATAAACAAAGATATTTTGATAGCCAGAATCAGAGCTTGCTAAAGCAATCCAAATCATAAAGCATCATAGGCAGCCTACTAAACTAGCATCAAACTTCTGTCTAAATAAGAATCATGTTCTTAGCTATGCGTTGGTTATAAGTTAGATAAGCACTTCAACAGGAAAAAGTACAACAAATAGACATGCATCGAGCATATGATCATACTCGAACACCATGCAATTATTAATGGCATAACATGATATAAAACATAAGAACCAGAAACTGACCTGTACACGACTCCACAGTAAAGGAACAACCACTTTCGCACAATTTTTAACAAAAACATTTGTCCAAAGTGGCTGATTAGGAAATTCCAAAAGAAGCGTATCAGTCTCTGTTGAGAAGTTGTGGTTGTTAACAAAAAGGCTTTTAGGGACTGCATCATAAAAAGTCCCTGCAGCACCCGAGTTCTCCGGACAGCCAAAACTCCTTCCACCTGAAGATAGGAAAGCATTATACAGCATCTAAAGATTCACAATTCCACATATATATAAACTGACATATATAGATAGCAAATAGTTCGAAGATCATAATGTGGAAAACCATTGAAGCATACACCTTAAGAACATAAATTCTAAAGCCAAACTCAAGCAACAAAATGAAATATCAAAGTCGGAAGAAATTCACATTTTTAAGTTACAAATATAACTTTTCAGTGATGTTGATCATATCAATAACTTAAATAACATAATGCTGTCTCTCAGGCAAAGATCTCTGACCAGGAGCATGTACCAGTAAAAGCCATAGTTTAACCATAGTATAATATCATCATTATTTTATTTCAAAAGAAAAAGGTGTGTTTTCCAGCTCAACTGTAACAGAAACTTGAGTACTAAAGGACGTGCACGAAAGAAGTCAATGGCTAAACAAGACTACGGAACTTGGGTATCAGCAGCTCTATGAGCTCACCTTATTTGACACAAACAGACGGTATCATGGACACCCCTTCCCTGTGGTATCGTGAAAGTAAATTTTGATGCATCATGGAAAAATGGAAATGCAGGGGCATGTCTAATTATTTGTGATAATGATGGCAAAGTTTTACTTGCTCGTACGCAAAAATTTTATGCATCTACAGTACCAGAAGCTGGACTTGGAGCAACTTGGTAAGCCTGGACTTCAGCAGTATCAAAGCTCAATTGTTTGAGAAAATGGTTAGAAGGAGACTCTTGAACACTAATCAGCTGGATAACTAGCATGCAGAATTCTGTTATTGGTGATCCTCAGCATCCCCTGCTTATGGATATATTGCAATTCAAGCATTCTCTCTCATTCTTCCATGCAACACACGTCTTGAGAGAGGCAAACCAGCCAGCACACAATCTTGCTGTGGTTGGTTACAAGAAAGACTGTTTCTCTCTTATTGAAATTCCTCCAGTCATTAGACCCTTAATATATGCTGATAGGTATGGTACTTTGTTCTTAAGAATTTAATCTGTGAAAATTTCCACTCTTTTTCACCAAAATAAAAGGAAGTGCACATGAAATAAGCACAAAAAGAACTAAAGGGGGACAGTGATAGATCAAACAACAAAGGTGATCCAGCTGAAGACCTATGTCCTATTATAGTTGTAACTCCACAAATGTAAAAGCATAAGGCCCATGCCTACAAGAAAAATGATGAACTTCAAAGGTCTGTCATAAGGCCCATGTCTAATGTGGTCTTACGGTGTTAGTTCTATTGCTCAAGATAATAATTGTGCATATAAACTTCATCTACAACAAACTAACTTCTGAGTTAAGCATCAAAATTTCATTAACAATTACTGACCTTGTGAATCTGAATTTGTTCAACAGTATATTATATTTCAAGTCATATATCTTTTGTTCCATTTAACACAGATATTTTTGAATAATTAAAAGCAAAGATAACAAGTAATAATCATCAAACAAATTTACAAGGTCAGTAGCTATTAAAATGGTTGGATAATAGGCGACTGCATCTTCTGTTAACACATCTCTTCAAATTCTACATTATTACAGGAAGGAAAGAACAGTTAAGAAAAGTTATTGATGTCTAAATTGTGGCTGTCATGGCAAAAATATAAACTTAACCCATATCTAGTGACTCACTTTGAGTTGGAAATTAAACACAAGGACCAATGTTCACCAAGACTAAATTCTTCTAAACTGTGATTTTCATGGTCAAAATATAAACCTAAACCTTATGAAGTGACTCTCTTCGAGTTGGAAATTGACCACAAGGACCATATGTTTTGCAGAGACTTAAATTAGAGTTATGTCTTCTGTGTGCATCATTTTTCTATTAAAGAAAGTTACTTATTTCCAAATATCATAGTTTCAAAAGCATGCCTTAGTAATAGCCACCAAAATTAACTCCAAAAGTTCAAAAGTTGAAAACAAGGTCTTCATCTAAATTAACCACAAAAATTTTTAAAATACAGGATTCAAATGCTTAAGTAGATCAAAAGACAGGTTAACCAACTAGTGTGCCAAGTGTTATCTCAGATAGCTACTTTGGCGTCATCATCAACTTGGCATTGTTCATTGGTAGTTCTTTCAAGTAAGAGTCCGCAGTTCTGGGATCTTCTTATGGGTCTCAGATAAGGCAATCTCAGAACTATGAATCTCAAGATTGTTTAGATTTATAAGCATATATTGCCAAAAATAACTCTTCTGTTCCAGTTTGCTGTTGATGTAATCATATGACACGATAAGCAGGTTACATGATTAACAAACTGCATTCATTATCTTGATCCAACAGAAGATTTCCCCCTCCACTTGTAACATGCATGCTTCTCCTTAGCTTCTAAACATAAGAATGAGCACAATGACTATCAATAAATTTTACTGAAATTTCCTTAAGGTGTGCCTTGTGGAAATCATAATCAGGAGTAAATTCCCAAGTACCATACAACATTTGCAAATAAGATATACTGGTAATCAGCATTTTGGATAAATATGGCTCCCACTAAGAAAACAATTCAAGGTGCATAATCATAGGCTTTTTCTTTTTTCTTTTTTTTTTTTTTTTTTGCACAGCAGTTCTTACTTGAACCAAGCATCAACATATATTTGAAACAATATTTCCAGTAAAGAATTGCTGCAGAACGCATGGCCATGAGAGGATATAAATACAAAAGTCATGGCACGAAATAGAGAACATATTTAACATGTGTTTAGTACTATAAATTTGATAAGAGGCAGCTATCTGAAAACAGTGATGGTCGATAACAAATAAAAATTATATTAGATAGCACCAAGATCATGGATATAAACTGAAAATGGAGTAAACTGACCATGAACAAAAACTTGTGGGTCGTCATGCCTGCTAAAAACATCAATGGAAACTCGTCCTCCTCCTCCCCCGGCTAAGCCACTACCACCGGAAGCACTTATCTTGCCACTTCCCTTCCTGTTCTTGAAAAGAGAATTAGATAAAATGAAGAATTTTATCACTGGCTTGAAATTTGTATTTCAGCGAGAGTACCTAGTAGAACATGATACTAAAGCATATGACATAGCCTAATAAACAGCGGTTAAAAGTTCAAATATGCATATATGAAATTGAAAAATATACAATCTGATGCAAGAACAGGAATACTGGCCATAGACTACAATTGTAAAAGGAGTGACATAGTCTATCAACAACATCCTTCTCTTGACAGACAATTACTATCCTCATCAAACATATGGTCGCTAATGGAATAAAGGTAGTCTAGTTCAACAAGCTCCATTAAATGTTAGCCATCTCTCTATTGGATGCAACAGCTATCTGATTGTTATAAGAAGAAGAAATTTTGCTAGCTGGAATTGCGTTTCCAATTTATTTAAAAGAGAGTGCAACAGTTTCATCCATTAAAAATTTAACCCTTTCAAAGTAATGAATGCTTCTGAATACATTTTGACTCTTTCAAAGACTTCAAGTTACAAAAGCTACTTGTCATTCATAAGGCATAAAAATCCAAAGCTTGTGGCAGCAAGGGCTGTCCAAGTATAGAAGTCTATTGCCTTTTTTTACATGCACAAATACAGATAAGACTTAAGTCGCAAGAGTCACAAATGATAAAATTAGCAGCCAGAATCTTAGTTGATAAGATCAAGGAACAGTGCAGGGGCGGGAGGTTATAAATTTTGGTTTCCTGCATTTGCACTATGTTACAGAAAACAATGAAGAGGGAGGGGCCCATTAGTTCAGATCAATAAAGTGCAGAAAATTTCTACCTCTCTCCCCCCCCTCGCTCTTCCCCTTCCTCCTTCCCTTCTTGTTTCCTTACCTTCTTGATTCCTTATCCTTGAAAGTTTTGTTCTTCTTGCTTGTAATAATGGCCAGGAGGCCTCGACAAAATTTATACTGCATCTAAATGTAGCATCAGCCTACTAAATCATTTTTTTTTACTTGAGAATTTTCCTCTATTTCACATTCCAAACATAATGGCATGGTTGTCATGAATATGGCTGAAAATAATGCTAACTGTATGCAATTTGAAAAATCTTGCCTAGAAATAACCTCTTATGATCAGGGATAATTGTCATAGACACGATGAAGGATTGTAGTCAACATTGGAATGGACAAAGTAAAATAGGAACCCAACTTCTTGGTTTAGTTTTAAAGAAAATGTCATCCATGTCCCCAAAAGAATGGTTCACAAGTTCTTTTGGCAAGATGAGAACAAGGCTTTCTAAAATTGGCCTTTAGCTAGGATAGCTCCTTCACCTAGTATCAACTGATGAAGAAAAAAAGGATTACATATATGTATGTATGTATGTATATATGTGTGTGTGTGTGTGTGTATATATATATAGATAGATAGATGATAGATAGATAGATAGAGACGCGCGCGCACTGCATGCACGCACGCACGCACACACACACACGCACGCACACACACACACATATATATGTATATGTATATGTATATGTATATGTATATGTATATGTATACACGCACAGACACACACACACACACATATATATATATGTATATGTATATGTATACATATACACACAGAGACGCACATATATATATATATATGTATATATGTATATATATGTATATATGTATATATGTATATATACGTATATATGTATATATGTATATATACGTATATATGTATATATGTATATATACGTATATATGTATATATATGTATATATATGTATATATATATATATATGTATATGTATGTATATATGTATATATGCATATATATGTATATGTATGTATATATGTATATATATGTATATGTATGTATATATGTATGTATATATGCATATATATCTATATGTATGTATATATGTATGTATATATGCATATACATCTATATGCATATATATGTATGCATATATATGCATATATATGTATGCATATATATGCATATATATGTATGTATATATGCATATATATCTATATATGTGTGTATGTATGCGTGTGTGTGTGTGTGTGCGCGCATACATACATACACACACACACACACACACATACATATACACACACACATATATATATATATATATGTCAATTATAAGCTACTTTATGTGTTATAAGCTAGTTTTTAACAGCAGAATAGCATCCTGTTTTTCTAATCCTTGCTAACCACAAAATTAGAGCATTTTTTCAATGGTAAAACATTATGGCATTTTGTCATATATTTCTATTACATAACATCTCTTGCTAGTTCCTTTTGTTATCCCATTTTACTTTACAAAAGATTCCGAACTAAATAGCAGTATCAAGATGTATGACACATTGGACATGATCCGGTTACCAAAAAAAACCTACAACTTGTTTGGTTCATGGGAAGTGGACGGAAAAGACAACAACCGAGAAATGGAGAGAAGTCCTCTTGTTTTGGTTGGAGTTTTAAGAGAAAAGAGAATGAAAAAAGCTCTTCCCATAAGAAGATGCTTCCCACATTTCATGAAAAATGAAAACCCATGGAAAAGATGGATTTTGAGACTTCCTACTAGATGAGAATCGATGGCCCTTTTTTCTTTCCAAAAATATCTTTTTAAGATTCACGACTGAAATTATATAAAATATTAATGGATGGTTAAGATGAAATGCTAAATAGTGATATATGCCAAGATCTCCATTTTCTTTTCTTTGCAAAATTAATATAATATTAATATAATATTATCCTAATATTTATAGTAATATAAATAGTATAATATTTATAATATGTTAATATTTATGTTAATATAATATTATGTTTATATCTATATTAATAAATTTATTATATTAAAATATTAATATTATATTAATATAATATTGAATATATATTAGTATTATATTAATATAATAAATTATTATGATATAATGTTTTATTATAATATAATAATATTATATTTATATTTATATAGATACAATATTATTATTTATGCAAAGTTTGAGAGCAAAATAATATGGTCTTATATCTATTAAGAGCAAGGTTCTCAATTCCGGTACCAGTGGCCGTTCCAGTCGACCGACGGCATGGTCCGATACGTTTCCATATTGGATCAAACTGGGGCAAACCGACAAAGGGAAGAAGGCATGTTTCGAGGAAGACAAAAAGAGAGAAAGAGAGGAAAAGAGGAAAAGAGAAAAAGAGAAAGAAAGAGAAAGGAAGAGAAAGAGAGAGGAGGATCCATCGAAGAGGCCGTCGAAGAGTCTCCAGCTAGCCGTCGAGCGGCGTAAATGCCGCCTGCGGCTCCGCGGTGTGAAACAGGGACGATCGTCCCTGTTTCATAGGCTTTTTTAAAAAAATCCGATAACAATAAAGCCGACAATGAGTTTGCCGGCTTCATTGTTTCTGATCTTTTTTTAAAAAAATTTGAAATAGTGAAGCGAGCAAATCATTTTCCGACTTCAATGTTCTTTAATTTTTTTAAAAAATCCTAAAAAGTGAAGCCGACAAACGAAGTGCCGACTTCACTGTTCTTCTTTCCCTTTAAAAAAGGGCTGACGTCCGCCGCTTCCGTGACTCCGCCCTCACTGCTTCCACCGTCTAGTGGCCACAACGGCCACCCAGAGACCTCCGACGGCTTCTCCACCATCCCCTCCTCTCATCACCGATGGTCTCCTCCTTCTCTCTCTCTTTCTTGCTCGTTGCGGCAACTCCATCGAGCGAATCAAGCGATGGGGCGAACCGAGCCACGGTGACTTCCGCCATCCTCCGACGGCCGTAGAGGGCCACCGCAGGCTTCCGACGGCCTCTCCCTCTCCTCCTCTCTCTCTCTGCCTCTGTTTCCCTCTCTTTCTTCTTTGGCACTGGTGTGTGCCGTTTTCTCCGTCAAAACCATCTCGATTCCCCGCCGGTCTAGTTCGGCACGCTCCGAACTATCCAATTTGGAATGGTTCTAAGAATCATGATTAAGAGTATGATAGATATTTTACCCGATTTTTTCAGAAAGATGGATGCTCAATCAAATATAACTCACTCTGAAATAAGCCATTTTATCATGGTCAACCAAACATGCCAAAGTCATATTCCTAGTAAGTTATTTTCTGGAAAGTTAATTCCTGAGAAGAAAAGTTCTTCCCGCGAATCAAAATTCTTCTCACGAATCAAACGAGTCCCTAAGTTTTGAGCCTTTGTGTAGAGTTGATAGCCAGGAAGTTTCTATATTAGAGAAAGAATATTGGATAGAAAGCATCTAATAGAACTAAAACAACAGTAAGAAGAAACTAATCCCAAATAAACTAATTATTGTATGGACTCCTAAACATCACGGTCTTGTGAGTGATTTGGGTGAAAATATGAATTAGTAAGAGGTACTTGACTCACATTTTAGAAGCCTTTATATAGATGCTACCGCCTGACCCTCCACCGCCCTTCCGACCGCCGTCACCACCATCAGCACTGATAATCCCATCAACCTCGAGCAAATCCTCGACCAGCAGCCAGACCCGACCACCCCCTCCTCCCCCATAGTCCTCCTCCCTGCTCGTCGTGCCACCCCTGCTGCCATAGCTGTCAGGCTTGTCCAGAGAAGACCAAGAATAGGCATCCCCACCCCAAGAGTCCTCCTGGGTCTGCCCCTCCTTCACCACACAGCTCGCTCCCCTGCCCCCATGCCCCCCACCGTCCCCATTAGTCCCGGACGGTCTACCACTGGTCTGCGGTGGCGGGGCTCCAGCCAAAGCCGTCGTGTTCAGCGCCGCCCCTTCCGGAATAGTCATGTTGGCAGCCACCAATTTCACGGCGCCGGCGATAATCCCGGAGTTCTGCCCGAGCCGGACGTCACCGGAGAGATTCCCGATGATTGAGCACCCGGCGACCGGGCAGCTGAGAATGACGCCGGCGAGAAGAACGAGGCTGCCGTTCCCCGTCATGTAGATATCCTCTGACAGCTGCACGCTGGAGCGGACCTCGCACACTGTGTCGAAATCCCCGGCACCGCCGAGGTCAGCCTCGCAAGAACACGACGGCGGTACCGGGGACGCCGGCGGTGGAGGCGACGGCGGGGAGTAGTCGTGCCAGGAGAAGGAATCGTAGCTCAAGATCGAGAACTCCCCTCCCCGATCCAGCCCCTCCTCCTCGGCAGCAGTTGCCAGCCAAGAACTAGGGTTCGTGTCGGCGATTCCCGGAACCAGTAGAACAAATCTGATGAGGTGGAGGAGGAGGAGAGGAAGAAAGGGAGCTGGAGCCATTGGCGGTGGGAGGAGAAACTCATCAGACTGGGAGAAACCCTAGGGGGTTCGATCCGATGAGACTTTAGGGCAGAAACTCGCTGGAATTTGCTAATTTGGAAGGATACGGTAGAATTGATTAGGGGAAGCCAAAGCGCGATGTGGCAACGTCGGAAATCTCCTTTATGGTTGCGAGAAAAAAGGGGAAAGGAGGGGATGCGAAAAAGACGGGGTTCTTCGCTTTTTCCAGACGACTCTAGCCAGGTGATGGGGTGGTAAGCCCACCGGGGCGGTAATATAGGCTACCGATGCGCGCATCCAGATTCGTGACAAGGGAATCAAGGATGGGAGGAGGGGTGGTTGGCCGGATGGACGGCTGTCCTGACAGCACGGTGTTTCGGGATGGGGGGACGGTGGGATGAATGAAACTGCTCTCAGGCTGAACTTGTTTTAAAGATGCTCCCCGATAATGTTGATCGTTGCGTCTTTCTTTCTGGCTACGAAAAGAGTTGAGGGAAGCATGATTTACATGGGGACAAAATTTCCTCTTTTTTTTTTATATATGTGATGAAACAAGGCGTTATTAACTTTGAAATAGTGTGTGCTAAAGATACATTTGGAAAAAAATTTGTCAAAGTATAATGGATTGATGTGAGATTGCTTTGAACACAATTTAATTCTTGAGTGTTTTAATTAATAATCATCAATGTGATTAAGATTTCATGCACCAAAAGTCCTTGTACCCAAAATAAGTTGAAGCTTTAAGCTTTACTTTTGTCATGAATAGGCAGGCACCGAGTCACCCTAATGCAAGCAAATGAAAAGATCCACAGTGTGGCCAGCAGAGATTCCTTGATAGCCAGGGACGCTTGAGACTTCTTCAGAACAGATGCTGTGCCTACTCGGATGCTTCAGTATCTAATAGGATCCCTCACCCTCTGGCTTTCTCAAGAGCAATTTTGATAATAATGTGTTAGACGGTGGTCGAATGAGGTAGTGTTGATTTTGTAATTAGAGGACCCGATGCAAGTTTTATGGCAGGCGGGGGTTGCCACCTGTATGACACTATCGTCCTGATACCTGAGCTGAAGGGTATTTGGAAAGAAATTTTCTATGCTAAACAGTATTGCATGTAGATAATATTATCTTGGAGGATGATTCTGGTACCGTAATGGGCTGGGTACGGGAGTGACAGTTATCCATATGCTCTGTGATATTTGGATGCTATCCACGTGCTTCACTGTTTTTGAGGTCACCCATGCGTGCCAAGATATAAAGTGGTATTGGAAGTTAGGTAACAGCCTCTTGGGTGGGTGGTGCATTGACCATTTCAGATTAACAAAAATTATTAAAGACCTTTCACTCCGTCCGATAAAATATATTTTGAATATCGTTAAGATTTCATTAACAGCTGGCTGATCTAAAAGAATTATTGAATAGATATTTTTGAGGACCGTTTATGGAGAATAAAAATAGACGATATCAAAAATTATTAAGCGAAATATGCTTTACTACAGTTAGAGCTCGTTTTCATCGACTGCCAAACAAAATCGATCCTTTCATAGGAGTTCGATAATGGAATCCACTTTCATCGACCGTCGGATAAAATCGATCTCCCTTTATAGGGGTTCAACACTGTTATGTCCTCTAGTACTTCCCGACTCTAACATGAAATTTAAGCAAAAGAACATCCAATATTCCTTCCTGTTGACCCAAAAATCTTGTCATCCGATCGTGTCACTTTGCTCACCTATCGTACACCATGTCTTATCACCACCTCTTTCACGACTAACCGTGCACCAAATCAATTTATGGCTATTGTTAGAGATATTTAAATGCCTTACACGGCTTTATGCGATGGGATACAGTCATAATGGCCCTTTGTCCTTTCACCTTCCGCTTCGACCATTTTTGAAGGGACTTGTGCTAAAGTGGCGACACCGATCCCCTAATCCAGCTACGTATTCCTGTCTTATCCAACCATATGGTAGCCAATCTCCCCCCCAAGATAACTCCAAGGTATCGAGTATTGAGTCAGAAAAGGTACGACTATTCTTTAGAATTCTTGACCAATCCTTACCCCTAATCAGACTAGAGATTTTTGCTATTACAACCATCCATTCTTAGGAGGTTGGTTGCCACAATGCTGACCCTTCGAACAGATCTAATGAAAGCCTTCCGATGTCCACATCTCCGCTGCTGATCCCAAACCCTATCGATCGATGGACGGATGAACTCTAGCTAATTAGCCGATTCTCCTCTTTGGCAGATGCCTTCCATTTAATAGTGGAGATCTATCGGAATCCCAACTTCGACGTCCAAGGAGAGATTGGACATCGGACCGCAGACAACCACCATACGGACGGACCCAAAGGTTAATAATGAACTTTGTCTAAACAAGTCAAGTCATGGTGCATCACCCATGTGCTTACTAAACCTATGTCATATCACTTTTTTTTGTCAGTGCACGACGAGCAAAGAACAACTTGTCAACTGACATGATCTGTACAGCTCATCATCATTGGTTTTTCTATAAATAAAGTAAGAAGATAACCCTCAGGTATGCTCGCATGTGCGCCCTAAAAAATATTTTCTGCTCTCTCATTCTCTTCTCTCTTCTGTTGTGCCAAATTTCTGACTTGATCATTGGACCGAAGCCAATTTTGATTGTAATTAATTTTGCAGGAAAGCCACTTCGTGGTCTTCCGTTTGCTCCAACTATTTTCACATGGGGTTGGAAATCTTCCCAATGATGAATCACACAGGGGAGAGATGTGGAGGGTATTTGGATCATTCCTGCACAACTACATGTTATTTTATTTTCCGATCTTCCGAAAATATTTATATTAGATGTGTATAAACCATTCACTTTACTCGGGGAAAAAAAAGGATGCCAAGTCAACTACAATTGTATCATCTGTCTTGATAGGGATAACAGTAACTTCTATGCGTTGATATATACATGCAGAAATATTTTAAATATCTTGCTTATGTTTGCAAGGAACGTAGAGACGCATGGAAGAAATATGATATGCAAGAGCTTTTTTCATTATCATGTTTCACTTTATATCAATTTATTGTCATGGTTGACGGCATTTGTATCCTTACTTCCTCAACTTATCTTCTCCAAACTAATCATCTTCCTTATTGTTTTGACATCATGCTTAGATAAAGATCCACATTTAGTTAATCAATTAACCCACATTATCAATTTTTTTGTTCGTTGATGAAACCGAAGATATTGAAACATTAAACTTAACAAGTTGAGGATTTTATTTTACCTCATTTGCACCTCTAATCAATGCAAGCCTTGCACAAAGTAAAGGATGATGTTTTCAACAAAAACTTCTTTACTCAACTATTCACTTACAAAGATACAATTATAACTACACATTAATAATTTCTACAGTTGTTACTTGCCAAGTAATTGTTGCGGTCATTATTTGAGTGCAAATATCATATTATTCATGTCTTGCTTGTGCAATACATGGGAATGTATTTTACTTTTTCAAATCATGCTAGCAATGTATTTGCTGTTCCATATTATCAAACTGTGAAGAGCTTTTTCTTTACCAAACCATAACAAAAATGCAAGTGTTGTTTCCCATTTTTTAATCGTCAAGTAAGATTTCGCATAAGTGACCATAGAACATTCATGTTTAGCACTTGTTGAACTGCCACATGAGCATATAACACTTGGTGAATTGTCATGTTGACTGAACTTAACTTTGATATATAAGAGCCGATCTATCGATCTATCCAGGGGTGGAAATTTCAAAAAGGAGGTTAAGTGGCAAACTTGTTAGGCTGTAAAAATGGCAACCTATCTCACCTTAGTTTTGCTCACAGCATTGTGAGTTGTGAAGACGAGACTGGCAATTTTTGATAGATAAATGGATAACAAGATGGAAGGAAAGACTATTTATCATTTAGGTCTATATTGTCAAGTATTCCCACATACTAGATATCAATGTTTAAACTATTAGCATGGATAATTGAAAGAATTTATGATCTTAAACGAGTTTTTCTTTGGAAGTGGAGAGATGTCATAGCCAGGTAATTCTTGTTTAATCAAGTGGAAGGAAGTTTGTAGGCCTAAACACTCAGATGGACTTGGTGTGACAAGCATGGATGAATTCATCTACTTCCTGTCTGTAAAGTGGTGGTGGAAACACTTTGGTCCAACACCTGCTTATGGTTGGAAGTATTGAAGACTCTGGAGCTTAAATGTGGATATTAGAAGCAACTTACCATCTAAGCTACACCCAATTAGAACCAACTTACTATGGTACCTCCATTCTGTCGGTTTGGAAGCTTGCCATTTTTCTTGCAATTAGAACCAACTTATTGTGGGAATTAGAGGTTAAGCGGGAGAGGTGTGGAAGCCTTTTTTTTTTTTTTTTTTCTTTTTCAGCAAAACTCGGTAAATGATATGCCGCATGTCATGGAAAACATGAAATTAGAAAGGGGTGGAGCCCACAAAACTCCACCTAAAACAGAGGTATCTACAAATCGAGGACCTGGGAGATTTCACAGCCAACGAAAAGTATAATGGAAGATAGCTTCGAGAGGATTGTCTCTTTTTCAAAAATAAAAATGAAAACGGAAAAATAGTAACAAAGAATACGATTAGCACTGACAAGTCTCAAGTGTGAGCAGCATTTGATAACATGAAGTGCAAATTCTCCATTAGAACCCGAGGTATTTCACTCCAAACTCAATCCGAAGAAACTACAATCACAATGAGGCATCTTCGATCCCTTTCGGCTTCGTTGTATACGGGAAGAGCAGTATGAGGCCAAGCAACGAATAATAGAGAGGAGATCGAGTAAAGGACCAGAAGATATAAATCCGTTAATCACTTCTCATTTCGGTTCCTAAATCCCCGTAGAGGACAATGAAGTTTGACACCAAATCCCAGAAAGATGGGGAAATGCTCAGATACCTCTCATCTATTTAACCTTACTTTGCTCGAGTAAAATGTCAGTTTCTTCGGATCTGTTTGGTTGGGAATAATTTGATATGGAAAAGTAAATCCTAGATCAGATTAGCATATCTGGTATAAAAAATGAAAGAGAGACGGTAAAAAATTAGTGAATCTTATATTTATTTTTTAATTTTTTTTCAATGTAATTCATACTTGATAAAAATATTTCAAATAAAATACATAAGTAATTATTAAATTTATTTTGATATTTTTTCAAATTTATTCAATAAAAAATTTAGATAAAAAAAAATAGAGATACAGATTATTTGATTATAGCTATTATATAAAAATTGATTGGAGATAATAATACTATTATGATATTAAAAACTTATTTTTGTTGAGGGGTATATTTATAAATTTTGATCATATTTGTGTATAGGATTATCTCTAATTAAATGTAATAATATTTTTTCTGTATCATTTTTTGAAGTAATTTTTCTAGTAACGAAATGTAGTAAAAATTATTTTTTTCATAATTATTATTTTTGGTAAATATTTTTAAAAAATCATCAAATTATTCTAAATTTAATATAATCCAATCAAATGGACTCTAAGGTAGTATTTGATAGTCCTTTTGCTATTTCTGGAATAGGAAAACAAATTTTCTTAGAATAACTATTCTCCATATTAGTATTTGGTTGGAAATCTGCAGGGCCTATCGGGATTAAGACAGTGTTATTCTCTAACCTAGAATAAGCTGTAATTATTTTTCATTAAGAACTTAGAATAAACTATTTCATAGTCCAACATGGAATAGCTTATTCTAGATAGTTAGAAATAAAGTACAATTAATACATAATTAATATTTGTTGATTGAAATAGCCTGTGGGGTCCACCTGGAATGTATTTAGTGTTTGAAAAATAAATAAGAATAAATTATTATTCTATCAAGCATAAGGACAACCAAACACTGCTTAAGAGGATTTAAGGCCCTGTTATATTTCTATTTATTTTCAAAAGAGGAAAAAAAAAAACATTTCAAAACATATATTTAATCATACGGCTAAAAGCTGCTATTGCGCTTGCGGAAGCCCGTGGCCACTGACGAAGCTTCAGGGTGCCATGACGTGATACAGAACATACACACGATGTCAGAACAACGTCCATTTTAGGGGCCCAGGACATCTAACTTCGTTCTGATGGATTTGGTTCTCAACGACAGTCCCGAAACATCGAGATGGAAGGCTTTTTAGGCCGTGCGTTTTAATGGGTACAGTTCAAAGATTCGAAAACTCCCGCTTTCAAAAGATCCCGGCCGCATCTAATGTCAAATCACATAAATTTTTAGGTCCGTCGCCGGAGCCCGGAGGCAGAGTGATAGAATAATTTGATGACGACGATCAACGGGCAAAAACACCGTCGGAAATATGGAGGCCACATATTTCCAGGCTGATGCCGGTCGCTAGAAATTTTTTAAGCTTGAAATGTTGATTGATCGAGAAAGATATCTTACTCCACTTGGGAAATTTATTACTTCTTTAATATTGCTTTAATTTCTGAAGGAACCCTTTACAATTGCTTGCCCCCAGTGAGAGGGGTTCGATTAAAAATGGGAGATGTTAGTGGTTCGCCTGTCACCCATTGGTCACCGCATCTATAGGAATTTCATATTCTGGCAACTTAAGTGGATCTATAAGTTGAATGAGTTAGCTTGCATATTGTTGCCGCTGGAAGCCGGCATGACTGGGTAAGCTGATGTATTGGAGGGGTTGACATGATGCTGGATGGATAGGAGGGATTGGCCAGACATGATGCATATTGTTGCCATGGAACAAGGGTTTTCTTTATCTGTGCTAGTCTCCTTCTAGCCACCTTTCGGATGCGATCGGCTCTTCAGTGGCTATCTTTGAATCCCGGCGACCGCTATCCACCAATTTGAAAGGTGCATTGAAATCGCGGACCGACTTCTCCGATTCACTCAACATCCTTCATAAATGATATTTATGCGGGAAAAAAAATATTTGATTCCTTCACAAATAGTCTAACTCTTGCCTATTGCCATCCTTTTGATTGACCTGCAAACAAAATTTGGACAAATTTAGCACAAACCGCGAGATTCAATTGTAATACAAATTCCATCTTGTTCAATCACTATCATTGATTGGTTCATGGATAATTGGTACAATTCGGCTAGGGCTGAAAATGGGTCAGATCGGATAAGATCATGCCCTACCTGAACTTAACCCAAAGTTTAATTTGTTTTTGAGTCGAGCTTAGGCCCAAATATTTTTTAGATAATCTAGGCCCAAGCCCTTTTAGAATGCAGTCCTGGGACCAACCGGATCTCATTCAACAGACCCAAATTATCCATTTGGGACAAAAATGATTTGGTCTGAGCTTGATTGGAGTTTAATATTTCATAATATTGTCTCACAAGTAAATGGGCTAGCTAAAAACTGAACTCTCATGTATAACACAAGTAAATGATATATGATACATCTTTCTCTGCTAAATCTATTCTAATTTACGTTCTTTACTTTCTCATCAGTCCTTCCAAATAACGATACACAAGAACAAATGGATATAGACCTGAATTCATGCTCCATTTTGGATTTTGTTCAAGCTCAGTCTTGGATTGGGCTTGGGCCTGGATTAGGCCAATGACGTATTTAAGCCCAGCATGAAAAATAAATGAGTTCTGTTTGTAAGCTCCAATCATGTCCAAATATTTTCGGGCTTAGTTCATAGCCCGGTCCGAAGTTGATCTAACTTGATGGGTCTTGGGCCAGTCCTAGCCCATTGCCAACCATAGATTCAACTTGGCTGTAGCCGGTTTAACAGAAGTCTACCGTCACCAAATAACAAAACCAAAACAGGCACACCTCTCCAAAGACTAGATATGGTTATATGAATAATCGAAAGGAGGAGGCCATCACTGTAGTCAGAAAGGGGAGAGCAGCACAAAGCCCACCACTACATCATGTAGACATGGAGTAGGTGGCGGGTTCAGACAGATAGAGAAGCGTGCATACAGCTTCGAGCGTGTCAGCATGGACTCCGTATCATGCAAGAAATGACCATGGGTGCTCAATCTCTTCTGCCAACCCCCATTAAGCTCATTCTCTCCAAATAAACACCATGGAGAAACACAAAAACAAACCTATTAACACTCTCCGGATCCGGAGAGGGTGGCTCGTTGAGCCTCCTTAACCTCCAGAAAAAAAAAGGGGTGGGGGGGGGAGAGAGAGAGAGAGAGGAGAGAGCAAGGAGTGGGCTGTTCAAATGGAATAATAAATATGAATCGTTTGGCTTCTTCCGGATAAAATAACCACTCGTTCCTTCAGAATTCACATCTTGTTCTCCTGAGGCATAACAACCAAGGCATATTCTATACCCCAATTCGCTATCCACCACTCTCTCACACTTGATGACCTCTATATGCAAAAGTTTGTTAATTAGTTGGAAAACGGTCTCCAATGTGTACATATTTTAACAGAACCATGCGCATGCATGCATCTTATACCAGATATTCGTGATATCTAGTGTGATATATTATTCATGAGTAGCTTTGTGGTATTAAAGAAGCGGAGGATGAGGAAAAAGATAAGAAAAGGTGCAGGAAATTTGGGGGAAACGATGAGGATGTTCTACGTTATGCTACCCTCACGATTTTGTATGGTGCAAAGTGAATCAAAGGAAACGTAGCTAAAGGCAAATGCTCCCCCATATGAGCTAAAGGCAAATGCTCCCCTAGCTATGCCACTAAACCATACAAGAGAGGATGGACCTGGCTATAAGAGGAGTATCTCCTCTTATGAGAAATACTTTATCGGGTGGTGCACACCATCCACGATGATTGGCTCACGTGCAGGATCGAACTGCGATGCTCGAAATTTTTTTTTCGGCCCCACGCATGGGCCAATCACCATGGGCGGTGCGCACGGTGCTGCATCGCCGGCGGTGTACAAAGCATTTCTCCTTCTCTTATTGTGCATGATATCCGATCTATCAGTCTATTAAACAGCTTGTACAAAATTATTTTAAAGGTACTTGCTGATAGATTAGCCAAGTATCTTTCCTTTTTTATTGATGAAGCACAATCATCATTTGTAAAGAGGAGGAATATCCTTGAGAATTTCCTTTGTACACATGAGATGGTGGCCTACTGTAGAAGGTTTATAGAGGGGTCATGTGCAAGCTAGACTTTGAAAAAACCTTTGATAAATTTAATTGGCATTTCTTGTTGGATGTTTAAAAGGCAAGGGATTTCTCTTTTAGGTGGATTGGATGGATTGGAAATCTTGTTAATTAAACTTTAGTTGCTCTTCTGATGAATGAAAAATGTGACACATGGATTAGATGTTAATAGGGGCTGCGGCAAGGAGATCTGCTTTCATCGGGCTTGTTTATTTTGGCCACTAATGTACTTTCCAAACTTCTTCTTCGAGCTAGCTCCTTTGGTCTCATTGAGGGAATTAGGCCTAATTAATGATGTGTTTGCTGAAATCAAAGGATTGCTTTTTGCAGATGATGCTTTATTTTTTTGTATGAAGATTAAAAAATGCATTTTGACAATAAAAGCTTTACTCTTGACATTTGAAGGTGCTCCTAGTGTGAAGGTCAACTTTCATAAAAATCTCGACATGAATATGGAGGATGAAGAGGCCACCTCCTTTGCCACTATGATGAATTGTAGGAAGGGAATTCTACCTCTAACCTACCCGGGTCTGCCTCTTTCTAACAAGAAAATTCCCCAAAAAATGCTAGCTACCACTCTTGGAGACATTCACTCTAGGCTTGCCTCTTAGAAAGGTAAGTTGCTCTTTTGGAAAGCTATCTTCTTTACCATCTTACGACATGTCAATCTTCAAATTGTCTAGATGAGTCGTCGGGTTAATAGCATGCATAGAGCTTTCTTTTGGAAAGGAAATGAAGAAATTAGTGGCTTTCACTCTCTTGTGCGTTGCAACACAGTATGCAGATTAATTAAAAGAACAAGGAGGATTGGGAGTTAAAAATCATGAGAAAACGAATAGAGCTTTGTCGGCTAAGTAGGCATGGAAATTCAACTCCGGTAGCAACGCACGGTGGAGAAAACAAGTCAAAATAGCTCGCAATGTGCAAAAGAAGTTTGGGATGAGATCACGGAAGGGGACCACTAGGATGTCACCATTGTGGAAGGATATTTGCAAACAACTATCGGCATTCTGGCATTGTCTTTCTTCCAATCTGGGAGATGGTCCGTCAGTGCGAATCTGGGAAGATAGTTTGTGTGGACCTTAACCACTTTGCTCTATTTTCTCCTACTCCTATCAGGTTGCTTTGAAAAAGAGATGCTCCATGGCCTTGCAATGGTCTTCGAGATCCTTGTCTTGGAAAGTTAAACTTATATCAGGTAGCTTTGAGTCAATGTAGACAGCTTGAGATTCTTCGAGCTACCCTCGCTTGCGTTAAACTGTCCACACCTACTTGGAAACTCACTTCAAATGGTTTGTACACTGTTAAATCTTTTTATGAGTTCATGAACAACGAGTTCAAGATTTCTATTTGGTTAGCATTGCAGAATAGGCTCCACACCGGTGATATTCTTGCAAAGAAAGGATGGCAAGTTATTAGTAATGGATGCGTTCTTTGTGGGGGACGGGCGGAAACCATAAATCACTCGCTGATCAGTTGCCCTTTCACGTGTCGCCTTAATTTGGCATGCAATTTAAGCCCAACTCAGAATATCCAATCGACCAAGCTACCTGCATCATCTTTGGACCAACTGGAGGAAAAGCCAACTTTGAGAGCTCTCAGCGACGTGCCATGGATCAACTTGCTGCAGCCTTGTGTTGGAAGATATGGCGCGAGAGAGACTCTAGAATCTTTTGCAAGAAGCAATCCACCAATGCCTTGGGGTTATACAAGTCTCTTCATACATTCAAATCTAGGGAGCACCTCTCTTCTGATAGACCCAATTAAAGACTGGCACTTCAAAATCTAGGGCTCTTTCTCATCTCTTCTAGGGCTTACATGCTAACTCCTCCCCTCTATTTTTACCGGCTTCAGGATGCTTTTTCAGACATCATGCTGATGATTTCACGTACCATTCATGAAAACTCTATTGTGGACATCCTAGGGATCTACAAATTCTAAATCGGCTACAGGACCCTGTTCACCTTCATGACCATGCGGAGCTTCAATCAATTTCTTCTTCTTTGAGTTCGAATTGCTTTATGATGTTAATCTCAACATTTCCTGCGAAAAGAATGGATTATTGGAGGATTCCAGGGTGCTTCTGTAGCCTTCTTGTTTGGAAAGAAGGAAACAATCGGATCTTTTTGAAGAAGAATGGTTATAAACAATCGGATCTTTTTGAAGAAGAATGGTTATGTTCTGTTCTTTCAGTCTGGTACAACATCTTGTATAGTTTTCAGAGCTGGAAGCACATTTGTTCTTCGAAGACCATTGACGATCATGAGAGGCTCTGAAATGTCTTGAAATCCTTATTATCCTTGGCGAGGATGCAACAATCTGCTGCTAGCCGGATTTAATTTTCTCTGTTATGCAGCAGGGCACTTTTTTGTATATCTTTTAAAGAAAATTGCTGACCATTCAAGCCTACTATGCAATTTAATTAAGAAGATTAGTAGATATCATAGAGGGCTAAAGTTATTACCTCTGATCTACGGATTAGGTGAAATTCTTCTCTCGATGATTTTATCGATCGTAATCCTCAATTCCTTCGGATTTCTATAAATTTTGTCTCTCAATAAATTGGAAGATGGCTGCTTTTCTAACCTCTGAATTTATCAAAAAAAAAAAAAAAAAACTTCAACTCTGCCATTACTTGTGACAGCTTCCAATTCAACTCCACTCTATATAGTTTATCATTGTAAATACTCCATATAATAGACTAGGGTGGCATTTATTGCTTCCATTTCCCTCAAAAATTTTTTATTCATGTACCCTTCGTATATTAGTCACATGGGTACAATATATATATATGTTACAGAGGACGTGGAGGTTCCGGGTGTAAGAGGTGCCAAAGCGGTCGGCTGTCACTAATTTTTGTGCATGCTTGAGAGACGGTCACGTGAACTTCTTCGTGGAGCGTAGCGGTTGGTGCTTGTTTTGTGGGAGGCAGGGGTGGACGGCTGCCGTGTCTAATTATGGAGACGGACGCATAATCAAATAAGATTGGCGTAAAAAATCCGGTGAAGGCCGCAGCATACTGGATCCATCGAGAAGTTGGGCGTCAGGATGACAACAAAACGGTTCTACAAAAGGGTAAAAAGATTCATCCAAAACAACAACATCATGACAACAAAAGTAGCAACAGTTCATGGATGCATTTCATTTAAAACAAAAAATATATTCCACAGGGTACTAGGATTACTATTTCAGGATGTGCATTGTATGATATAAAAAACAAAAGTTGTTCTTTACCTTGGTGACATGTTCAATGTTGGATAGAAAAAAATTTAGGCTTTCTATTAGGATATATAACAATACAAAAGTAAAACTAGAAGCTTTGCATTTTTAATATACTTTTGTTTTATGTTCTTTTTTTGGTATAAGAGGGGAATACCTGCAATTATGCACACAGAAAGGCGCGTTTTTGAGCATCAAGGCTTGCAACACTATAAAACGTACTCATGAAATCAAAAGTCCATATACCAGCAACAAGATCCACAGCTTGGCCAGCCACTTGATTTCTCTCAAGACAAATGTACATTTAGGTTGGTATGGCCCAATACCTTCATTCTCTTTTGTCTCTCGTCTCTCGAAATCACATAGATAAATGAGAGTGGATCGAGGGAATGGAATCTAGACTATAGATTGCATGAGCTAGCCAAGCAAAGATGTGTTGATATGTATATTCTACTAAGCCTTTTTATAACTTTTGACTCTTATTGAACTGGTAGCATGCAAATATGCATAATGCATGCCGGATGAGATAACAAGAAACAACTTTCATGGTTTTGAAAGAATAAAAATACCAAAAAAATAATAACTAATATTAAATAAAAATAAAATTTGAAATGGGAGATAGAGATTCGAGGTTAATGAGGTTGCTCAAGGAAGAGAGAGAGATAGAGAGAAGTGTTGGACTGAGAGATAAGCTAGGATATGATAAACAAGAAATTTGGGGTGCTTGAAAGATTTCATCAAATTAAAAACTTTCAAATAAGTTATGTGCATATTTTTCTTTTCAAATCGATGTTGATTGCATTATAATAAAGTTTTATTTTTTAATTAAATAATATTACATCCATGGATCTCCAATCTTTGGAGTAATAAATATATAGACTAAGAAATGGGCACATACAATAAATATTTCAAAAAAAGTTAAAATACTAATATATTATGATATGGAATATGATCAATGAAGTGGATTTTTAGTTTGAGAGATCCATCATTGATTTTGACCAAGAACAAATGCTATCGTGTATTTTAGTGCCCCCCCCTCCCCTCCTTGTAAAGAGAAAAAGATAGAGCTTGAGAGAATGATAAAACAAGAGATTGTACATATAGATGCATTAGGTATGTCAGTGTCTCACTTATATCAAAGCATCACAGCTCTTAATTGGGCTTTTAAGAAGTTTTAACGGCACCTCGATACTTTTCTTGGCGCTGTTGTTGGCACCTCTCTTCTAAATGCTTGCACTTGGTGGTAACCTAGGGTTCAAACTCCTTCGCCACATTACCTACATACATACTGCTTGAAAAAGCAAAAATATTTTTTTAGGGCATGTTTGTATGCTAGATCAATTTATCCATGCCTATCATTTGCTTGTAGAAGCAATTAACAAGTAATAAAAGTACAAGATAAGGGGTAATCAGATCGGATCAGATCAGATCGATGTGAGTTAGATCAATAATTCATTAATACAAATTTAATTATTTATTAAATGAGTTAAAAATTCAGATCTGAATCCGATCTATTTATTAGACAGATAATCTAATCCGATGTATATAACTCATTTATCAATCAGGTCAAGTTAGATTAAATAGATTAAGCGGAATCATAAATAGGTTAAGCAAATTTTAAAGAGATTAAACAGATTTTAAATATATTAAATAGGTCGGGTTATGATCCACTTTGATTATTAATTGATTCAAAATGGATTAACTGGATTAATGGTTTAAACTTGATTCCAACCTAGCTATTTCGTAATAAGTCCAAACAGATTGATCCATTCATGATCTAAATTTATTTATATCAAATTCAAATCTATTTATAGTGAATCGGATCATAAATTATCATCTTTAGTAGAAGGCACATATAAATGAGTAATTTAAAGATTGTGGCCAGTCGCAAATCTGAAAATTGAAGATATATATATATATATATATATATATATATATATATATATGTGTGTGTGTGTGTGTGTGTGTGTGTGTGTGTTCTCTCTAACTATAAAAAAAAATGATACATACGTTTCTTACCAAAAAAAAGAAAAAAGGTACATATTTTTTACGTGTATGCGCATCAATGTGTATGTGCGTGCGTGTGCATGTTTCTGCGTTGACATAAAAATGTTATCCATCCATATATGCTCAGGATAAAACTTTCGGTGGCACAATCTAATACGATAACTTATCATAACGATCACCGCAAGCAAGACTAGCTTCTGGTTCATATTAAAACTATGCAGTAGAAGCAGATGAAATTAGACGCATAAAATGGCTGTCAAACAAATGACCTGATGCACAAATCTCTTTTGTTATTAATTTTTTGAAAACAAAGTCCCTTCATTTCATTTCACTTAATTATTTTTAATTCTTCCCCTTCTCTCATCTTTTTCAAATTTAGACCGAGGAGTGGTAGGGCAACACCAACACCCGTGGGGTTGGTGGGGGCCGACGAACAGAAAATGAGCACGCATAGTTTCGAGCATCAACTCATGCCGGAAAATACTATATGTACTCACTCTCTTCTGTCAGCCTCCATTCAGCCCGCTCTCCTTCACATCAGGACCGGTTTAGGACAGATCAAATTGGACAACCACCCCAGTCCTCAGATCCTGCATTGATTCAATAGAGTACAAAGATGATTTTTTATAATATTATAATAAAAAAATTAAATAAATTAATGATAAATTTTACATGCTACTTAACGAATATTTTTATAAAAAATTATTATAGATAAATTAATTTTTTTAATAATAATTAATATTTAAAATATATTAAATTTTAATAAATAAAATTTATTTTTTTTATTTGATGACCTCAGGCCTAGGAGCGGCCCTGCTCCATATATATAATATAACTCAGAAAAAGACCCACTACGAACCTGTCCCCAAGCTACAAATAGATCGCTGAGGAACTCCAACAAAAGATCTACTGCATACGGAAAGGTTTTGCGTGGTGAACAAGGGAGGATTGGAAGGGTTTATATAGAAGGAGGTGAAGGGGTATAGGACATCCCTTTGTTTGAAAGGAATCAATGGAAAGCTGCTCCCATTGGCCTCCCGCATAAAATAACAATTTCCCTTCTCTATTCCTATCTACCCATGGACAGCACTCACCAGTGCAACTTTGTAATTCCGAGTCTTAGTTCCATGATTGTGATCTCTCTCTTTTTCACGCCGTAAGGAATAGAATCTTTAAAAAGACCACCATCACAAACGTGCGTGGAAGGATGTACGCTCATGAGAGATAAACTATATTAAAATGCGCTTGTCGCTGTTTGTTTGGAGAGAGAACGGAAGGGCAAGGTGTAAAGAATTTAGTGAACGTGATCTTTTCTCAGGTGCAAGACTAATAGCGGAAGTTCTTTATGTTAGTGGACAAAAAGGATGACTCCTTTCCATGGAAGAAGAACCCAAAAAGCAATAGGAGAATATGCTCTCACCCTTATCTTCTTCAGAAAACTAAGAGGGAGAACCTAGAGGAGGAAATAAAGCAGCATCTCTTACGTTATGATGATGTTCTCACAGGTGGTTACCCACTAAGGTCATTGTTTTAGGCATGCGTGCTTAGTGTTGGTGCTAATGTTTTTTTTTTCCTCTTTTTTTTTTTTTCCTCTGAGAGAGAGAGAGGACAATTCAAGTTCGTAAAGACGTACTTTCCAAGGCTTGAACCAAGAACTCTTTAGATTGCTAGATAAATGGGTGCAACCATGAGCAAGTCTCGATTCATTCTGATGCGAGGCTAAATAGCTCTTTTAAGTTGTTACAGTATACAAGTATTAGTGTTGAACGCATGCAATGCATATATAGGAAAAGAAGCATGCATGGATATGTCTCTGGACCGTGAGCCGACAGAGTACCTTAACTGAGACAAAATAAAGGGACTGCACTTTTATTCAGGGCACTGGTGAATGGTGATGGATACATGGCAGCATCTCATCAGGGATGCTAGTTCAAGACCATAGCAGAAGGCTCAAGTAGTTTGCGTTAATTAAGTAGACATATAATACCTTATACATTATTTCACATTTTCACTATTTGTTAAATTAAAATAATATTCTAAATTTAAAATTCTAAATTATGTCAATTTAAAACATAATCTAATTATATGCATAGCAATAATACCTTTTGCCATTGTTTCCCATTGCTTATCATGAATGACAAGTATTACAGTTTCCGGCCGTCCCCATTGCTAATGAAAAAGTAACAGCTTTTGAGGTATTCTTGTGAGGTATCGGCGTTTCATGGAAACCTTCAACCTATTATTAAATTAAGGTGGAAGAAATGAAAGCGTGGAATTGAGACACACCTTAATTAGGACTCGTTTAGATAATCGGCTGAGTCTTTTTTTGTCTTTCTATGGGATGCCGGTCAGTCCACTCCAAAGCTATTCTTAAGTGTTTATAAATATAAGTCTGGCCCATTATGTAATAATATGATTTTGCTAGTGTAACGATCCAACCTATGAATTTCATAAGATTTTCAGCTAAATCATCCAAACAAGTACTCAATATCTGTTCATCTTTCTAAGTTTTGATGCATGCTTGAAAGAGAGATTGGACTCGACTGTTTGGCTGTTGACCAACTTGGATTCACATATATGTAGGAAATGCTTCATGCCTCTGTATGAGCAGCTCGGTTTGAGTGTTTGCGGAACATAGGATTGGTGTCCCAAGTGCTGCTCGAATTATTTTAGTACTGTTGTTAAGACTGTCATTTGCCTACCTGGTTTAGGACTTGGAAATTTTGATGACGAGACTATTGGGTGCTGAAATTTGCCAATGGAAGACTTGGGAGTATTTGAGTTCTCATATCACTATATTACAATAAAGAGTGAAATAATGAGACATCCATACTGCTTTGAAGAACGAATGTTGTGATACACGTCGGTCAAGATTATATAGGTTTTAATAAACATCGTAGGCTAATTAATAAAAATCTCCAACTAAAAGTGCATCACAGAATTGCTAAACAGTACACAAACTCTCGAATGTAAGCATGAAGAGCCGTCATCCTGTTCTCATATAAGTGGATGGTTGGGGGTGATCTCTCGTAAAAGAACCAAAAAGGAAGAAGAAGAATTGTATTGGATCTCGATAGTTAAGACTCCATTTAATCACATCTACTTCTCTATTCTCTCTTGTTAATTTAAACTGAACATATGCGGAATGTTCATGCATTATGGTTCAGGTTGTAGATTTCCCATGAAAAAATAATTCCACTTCTTTCGCCGTTGGACCACTTTAAAAAGGTGCTTGATTCGCGACCGGAATCGAAATCAAAATGAGAATCGGAATCGGAATGAAAATTTGAATCCATAGAGGAGAATATAGATTGGATTCTATATAGAATGAGCTATTCTCAATTCGGAATCGAAATAGGACTCCTCCCAACCAAATGATTGAAATGGAAGTTATCCATTCCCATTCCGATTCTAGACTCCCACTCTCCTTAACCAAGCACCTCTTAAGATTGTGTTTGGTGCATTGCAGACAGTGGTAATCTGGATTACCTGTAATTTGGATAGATTGTCAGTAATGTTATTACTGTGTTTGATATACGTAGGTAATGTTGCAGTAAAATTATTGAAAATTTTGATTGACATATTTCGTATGACAATCAGATTATTGATAATATAACATCAAATTCTCAAAATACTCTTAAATCAAATTATTAGTTTAGCATTTTAAACTATTTATTTAATTTTTTAATAATAAAAATTATTATATGAAAAAATTATTATTTTTTAATACTTATTATTATTATTATTATTATTATTATTATTATTATTATTATTCCATTCCTTCTCCTTCCCCCACATGCCACACCCCGACCCCCCCTCCCGCACCCCCGGCCGTCACGCCTCCGACACCATCCTCCGACTGTTGCACCTCCAACATCGCCCCCCGGCTTCACCAGCTTCGTCCCTGCCACCATCGCCGCCTTGCTCCACCTCCTCCCGACGCCCTTCCTCACCACTACCATCCCCCTCAGCCTCGCCTCAGCACCTTCGCCGTATCTCTCGGCTGCCATTCTACCACCATGAAGTCCACCCCCTCCAGCTCCCCTATCACCTCCTCCCCTTCCCAACCACCACCCCCCGCTCCACTGCCGGCAGCCCCGCTCTCCGCATCACCTCCTCGTACTCCACCGCCGACCTCTTGTCTGGGACAACGTACACGTGACGCCCCCTCATGTGCGTGCGGCAGCCTCGAGGCTGAGGTTGGTGCGGCGCGTCTCCGTGCTCCCAGATGGGGTCGGGGGCATCTGAGAGAATGCTGGCAGAGGGGGTAGAGCCTGAGAAGACAGTGACGGAGAGAAGAGGGGCTGAGAGGATGGTGGTGGGGCCGAGGGGGAGGGGGTGTTGAGAGGATGATGGCGGAGGGGAGGGCAGTTCACCGGCGAGTGAGAGGAGGGTAGCACTGTGAGAGGAGAAGAGGAGCAGTGTAGGGAGAAGAGGAAGGGTAATTTTGTCCAAAAAATTATTACCAAATTACCATATCTCCGATAATCTGAATAGCGACCCATTGCTCGGGCAATCTGGATTGCCTCGTGAGAGGTAATCTAGATTACCAATGCAATATAGGTTATCATTAAAAATAAATACTAAATATAGTTATCCGATGGGTCTAGTTTAAATTGTTGACAATTTGAATAGATTATCTGCTATCAAATGTAACCTAAGATATATACAGATGGATTGGAGAAAAATAATAAAATACTTTGAAATATGTGTAAGATGAGATCCAACGGTTCAATTCGCAAAAGGAAATCAATCATCCTTTCGTGCCAAAGATACAAACCGAACCCGTCTAGAAGTCCGCTTAAGTTGAGACCAGCTATGTATAAATGCAAGAGCAGAGAGATGGCAGAGAGATGCATGGCTCCATTCTGGGGAGTTTGCACTGTAATAACTGAGATAAAGTTATCAACATTTCTTTTGCACGTGAAGAAGTTAATGTCTACAAAATTGCTAACCAATCTTGTCGCTGCTTTCCATACTAAAGGTATGGGATCCACTGCTAGCAATTGATTATCACAATGAACCATTAACTTTCAACAGAGCATACCACTTTGGAAATTGGAACCAACTTTCTGGAGTCACTGTTTCATGCTCCCCCCCTCCCCCCCTCCCCCCTTCCTGTAGTTTTCCCCCTATTTGACTGATGCATGTCAGACAACTGTATCTTTTAGGTTTTCTAGGGATGCATTAATTTGATATTATGGTCTAACATGGATGACTACGCCAGGTGCTTGTGTTATCTGCATGCTCCTCTTATTATTATTATTATTATTATTGTTATATAATAAGATGGTCGATTCACATCTTTCTAGCATGAACACATTAAAAAAAAAAATCAGAAAATATAATATCCCTTGAAGCTCTTGGAGCAGCACGCAATATCGGTCCATATCATCTCCGCGGAGTGGTTGACGGTCTATCTTGCTTGCTGACAAGCTTACGCTCGCAACTTCTCACAACTTCCTCTGAAACAAAGTGTGAAACCTGTATATTAAATGGGAATTATAAGATGTTACATAGTCAAATCAAGTTAGTTTGCAAGAAAGCTACCATACTCGGTCTGGATTTAGAAAAAAGGCACTTCATGTCCTCTCAAGTTCAGAGACCAAACTTGATGGTCCAGCTTTTAATCACGGCTGTCTGTGTAATAATGTAGGATGGTCCGTGATGTATTGGGATCCATATATTGTATGGGTGTTGTACCATGTAATGCATCATGAGCTGTCTCGATCGTGATACGTGGGTGACTGTGATTGCTGACTGTCGAGTGTCGACTTCAGGACTGAATTTGAGAGGATCCCAACTCAAAGCAAGGGCAACTCTTATTGTGTTTCTCAGTCGGACTTCACATCAGCCGGTTAGCACTTCCTCAACGGGAGTTCGACTCAGTAATTTTCCTACTATTGAAGAATAATAGTCACACATCGAATACATTAAAGAGTACTCTTGTGATGGTTATATACTCTAGAGCCCATCCATTTAAACATTTGTTTTTTTAAATATAATCTTAATATAGTATCATCGATCCTTCTTCTCTATCAAAACTACCATGCTTCTACTTACTAATCCGTATGTAGAAAATATAGTTTAAGGACTCTCGTGGTGCCATTGCAGAGGATTTTTCTTTTGGCTTTTACAGCCGTTCAAAAAAAAAAAAAACATGGAGTACCTATAGTTACTGCTAGTCAATATGTTGAAGTTCCAGCATACTCCCAATCCCAAGTTATAACTAATATACTGATGGTCCTTCATTTTGATCCTGCAGAGCCTACCAGTTTTTTGGTTGTTGTTTGCAATGATTCCTCTTGTTGCTGCTTGTATGGTTTCAATCCTGCAACTATTTTTATATGTTTTCTAGACGTGAATCTGTAATCCTTTCTTAATACGTTAAGCTTGGCCTAAAAAAACTAATACACTCACTGGCGCTAGCTTAACCTTTTACGTGAATAGAGAACTGAGTTTAGGTTTGCACCGGCGCAGAAGTGCTACACCGTAATACAAGGAGTATTGTTTCTATTGTGCACTGACCGTTTCAAAATATTGCAGACTCGCAAGAACTTTGGCATGGGACGCCATTCTCTGTACTTTTCCACAGACAACACACAGGAGGGAGGGAGGGGGGAAGAGAGAGAGAGAGGCAGAGAGAGATGTAACCCCTTTCTGAATTAATAACTAAGCACTCTTCCTTCTTTTTTTTTTTTTGTTTTGGTTGTAATAACTAAACATTCTTCCAAAGAATGAGAACAATTGTGACGGAGAGACGTAGTCCATGCATTTCAAAGCTCAGAAGAATAATTCATTCAATATTCCTCCACAAATACAAATCCTCTTTAAATTCTTGAGGAAGAGAAGGATTATTCAGTATTCATTGTTGTTGATCCTCCAGGCTCAAAACTTCCTCTTTAAAGATTCATCAGTCCAACACTTATCAGTCCTTCACCTTAAAATCATCCTCAACCTGCACTTGGATTTCATCAACAATTATATTAAAACGCCTGCATGCACATTGAAGGCATTCTAAGGCTTTGAAATTTGCAGAATGTATATCTGAAAATGTGCTTTCTATAAAAAGCTAAAAATGGAAATGTGCAAGAACTATATATTCCACCGATCATCCATGCAGAACCAAATTATTACAAATCAACCTAAAGTTATATGAATTCCTACCTTCGTTAGCAGTTTGGACCTTTATATTTGATTATCAAATAGATAACAGTCTCTAGGGCTATCAAATTAACACTATCATTCATCGGCCATGCACAAGATCAATACAGGAAAACTTATCTCGCGAGCTAAGCTGCAGTAAAAAGCTGATGCTGCACGCCGTTCATATATGCATGGCGTCATGCCAGATTAGTATATAAGACAGCTAAATTGCTCTGCGTTGTACGCTTGTTGAAAGCTTAACTAACAAAGAATTAGGTTCACCAAAACCATGCAATACGATGTGTTTCAGTCGTAAAAAAACAACCTACATATATAGAAAGTTTAGAAGTATTGCAAAGGAGAAGAGCGGTGCACCACCAAAGGTCCCACGTCATTTAGACGTGGAGTTGGTGGCGGTTGACAGAAAGAGAAGTGAGCACACATAGCTTCGAGCATGAGGTCATGCAAGAAAGCACCATGGGTGCTCACTCTCTTCTGTCAACCTCCATTAAGCCCACTCTTCTCCAGAACTCGGACCACAGCTCACAACAAACCTATCTCTTAACTGCTGACAATGACAACATCACTGAAGGAACTTGAATTGAAAGCCCCTATAGAAAGAGACTTTGTTTGTGTGGGATCAAGGAAAGGGTTTGAGGGGTTTATATAGGAGGAGAAAGGATGCTGGCCCTTTGGGTTGTTCACTTATTGGCCCGGTTTGAATGGAATAAATGGACAGCTGTTCCCGGCTGCTCCTCTCCCTATTAAAATAATCATTCCTCCTTCCTATCTTCTCTCGGCTCTCGAATCACGTAGCACTTCCCAATGCGTGTTGTAATTCTAAATCTCAATCCACTATCCCACCTCACTCTCCAACCAATTACCTTCCATGCACCCTCTCTGTCTCTCTCTGTCTCTCTCTCCACCTCTCCCCAAATGCTCTACCTCCTCCTCCTCCTTTATGACAGGAATGGTATTCTCAAAACCGCCTCCAACCAAACCATTTGTTGTAGTATATTGTCCATCATATTATATGTTGTATATTTTAATGTGGAGAGGGGAAAGGAATAGAACTGATGGAGAGAACTTGTGTAGTATAAAGGTTTGACTTGTACCTCTGCTTACATGGACAGCTGCGCAAAAGAAGATTAAAGGATGTCTCCATTTGCATTAAACAAATATAAATAATTAACCAAAGTTTAGTGCATGCCCATCCACATCTCCTTTAAGAAGCTAGGGGGATGGGGGCGGAGAGAGAGACCATCTAGTAGGGGGGGAGGTGGAGGAAGAGAGAGACTACCTAGAAGAGAAAAGCTTCACTTCTTACGTTATCATGATGCCCCCGCTTTTTTATTTGTTCACCCCATTTATTGTAGCTCCGGCTTAATAAGCGTCAGGGGTCAACAATTTTACTTTTAGAATTACAGGATGAAGGATTTTAGAATCGGCCTTGCGTGCGTTGTCGTCGTTCTCCTGGAGATATTGTTTTGTTTATATATTTTATGAGAAAAAGCTTCAACTTTTTTGGTCACTTGGCGGGACTTTTGTGGAGAATCAAAGTTGGGAATTTTCCTTTTCGGGCGTGGGCAATATGGAGGTTGAGTGCCTTGAGATCTGATTCCTGACTTGAATTTTGGCCGAGGAGACCGCGTCAAAGGGAATCCTGTGCCATGGTTAGCGGTTTTTTATTCTTTTTCCCGTCTTTGTCCAAAGAGAGTGTTTGGAATGGAGTGATCCATCCAAAATAAAGGATGATTTGAGTGGAGGTGATAGGATTATCATATTTGATTGCACCGTGATGATCCTATATAATATTGATGTCAGATCACTCCTCTTTTTCAAGTCACCATCCAATCCCGTGATAGAAACTTCTTCCTTGAGTATGGACATCCAATATCACCTCAACACGAATTTAATGGTTGGGTATGGACCAAATCTCCACATGCTATGCGTAAGAGACTTAAGGAAAGTGCCATTTAGAAAAGTGCATTCGTAATAAAGCACCACCGATGATACGTTTGGATTTTTATCTTTTTTCTTCTGCTTCTTCTTTTTTAATCACAGTGATTTTTTGATTTTATGAGGCATTGATTTCTTGATATTTTAATCTTTTATTTATTTTTTTATATTTGATTGAGTCCATTTTGTTTCGGTGAACATTGATAGCAATGCATAAAATCATGTTTTCTTTTGTTTTATAGATCTGTCATTGTATCTGAGATGCATAATTTTTTTTTTTCTTTTTAATTTATAGATCTGTCATATAGATCGGTCTATTTACATTTTAAGATATTTGATCAAAATTCTTTAAGCAAAAACTTCGTGGATCTATATCTGCACATTGAATTTAATTGGACATGGAGCATAATATAATAGAGAATAGCTTCAAAGAAAAGAAAGAAAAAAGCAATAGCGTCTTAGTTCAATTTATGCACATGTGATATCTTCTTTCCTTTGGACAGCAAGCCAGTATATTCCTGTTGTCTTATGTATATAAGTTCTCCCTTTATATATATATATATATATATTATATATATATATATGCTTGCTATTGCCATACAATTTGTTGAAAATCATAAATTTATTAAAAATGAAGAGCAATGTTCTTAAACGGTGAGGCCTCCTATTGGTAAAATGATTAGTAAAAGATAGAAAATTGTAGTAGAGATTTTGAAGTTGGTTGCCGTGATGGCTTTAAATTTATATGCAGAAAAAAATAGCAGAACAATAAAAATATATTATAAATAGCTGATGCTATTTGGATTTAACTGTGATTCAAATTTGTTCGAACTTGATGTCAAGAAGAATATTTTTGATCTATCCACTCCCATCCCATGCATATTAAGGTTACTTTTCCTTTTTGTCTATTGGCATAATGCTAAAACACCCGATATTGGGATCAAAGGAGATGTTGTTATTTGCACATCATTATATTTAAAATACTTCATATCCAAAATGAAAATATAGTCTAATTTTTTTAAAGCGGTGGCCACTAATGTAGAGTTTGTGATAAAATAATAGGGCCACTATAAAAATCAGTATATTTGTTTATATTCTTAATTGATAAGAATTGAGAATACACAAGAATTCTCTTGGCATATGTATATATATTACGTACATTTTTAGCATTATATCATTAGTGATTTGGATTCCTATGATATACCAAACAGATTACATATGGATATGTAAGAATCTTTAATCATTGGATTATGATATATCAAATATAATGATTGTAGATTACAAGGAATTAGATTATCATAGGATGAGGATCATTAACATCTTAGATAACCAAAGTGATCCATTTAGTTCACCCCCTAAACTACGAGAGGAGCAGTTTCTTCATAAGATCAATTTGTACCAATCAAAATCTAGGAGACTAACCACTATAGTAGAAGTTACAACATGAGCCATCCAATTTAGATTAGAGGTTTTGATTTCAATATTTTTGATGCTTGAAATACTCTAAATGAACAAAAATTGTCTAGTGCTTGCACTAAAGATAAGCGGTCTTCATTTTTTTCCCACATATTGTATCGTATCTATCTTAAAGTGAAAACCAAGAAGTCAAAATGAATGGGACTTCTCTTACAAACAAAGTTTGTCCATTCTATGACTTACTAGTAGCTCAACATGGAAGAGTATACGAATACGAATAGGCGATGATATTTCATGATTTTCTTTTTTTTAAAGTTACGACATGGACAGACTCCGTTGGTAGGAGTCTTGACTCTTTGATTTTTATTTTGAGATGGATGTGATAGAATTTGTGGCAAAAGAATCACTCTGTAGGATCTCCTTTGCTGTGTGCACACAAATATTTTTGCTCCTTCAAAACACCTCTCTTGAGTCTCTTGTATGGTAGAGTGGCAGTGGTCATCGATCATGAATGCACCAAAATTAAAATCACGTAAAATAAAATATACATGAGCCTGATCTGAAGCCCTGCATTCTTGTGCATTTTAATAACTCAACATGTAATCAAGGACTAGCCTTGCAGGAGACTGTCAAATAATCTATTTACATGTAAAACAAGTTGATTGTTAGCATATGTGAATGATAAGTGTATCTGCATATATTTTACTAGGCTGTTATATAAGTATCAAGGTATTTTAGTCATAAAAAAAGAAGCAGTTAAGTTTTAAGAAAAATTATAAGTATGCCTCTTCAAGTTTGGATGTTTTATATTTAGATCCCAAAAGCTTTAAAACTATTAATTAGTTATCAAAACTTTCAATTCGCTGTAACGTGGCTTAGCTCTATCTCTGTTACAAAATGTTATCACATGAGCACCATATGATATTTAATTTTTGATAAAATATCAAAATTACCCATCCTATTAAAGGCTTTTGTTTTTGTGGTAATTGAAAAAAAAAGGAGAAAAATAGCACTTTAAGATTTATGTTAGTGGATGAAGGATTTTGTCCTTTGAGATTTGTGCAGGTGGATGGATAACAAAGGACTGAACACATTAAGATCCATGTAAATGAATGAATAATAGAGGATGGAGTGCTTTGAAATATGTACAGATCGATGACCGACAAAGGATGGGATCTTTTAAAATCTATGTAGGCATATAAATGATAATAGATAGAATGCTTTGCGATATGTGCATGTGAATGGATGATAGAGGATGGAGTGCTTTCAAAATTATGCAGATAGATGAATGATAGAGGATAAGCTACTTTGAGATTTATGCAAGTAGGTGGATTACAAAAGATATAGCATTTCGAAAGCTGTGTCGGTAGATGAATGATATAGTAGGGTGTGCTTTCAAATTTGTGCAGGAGGATGCATGATAGATGATGGAGTTTTAAGATTTGTTCAAGCAAATAGATGATAGAGGATTGAGTACTTTAAGATCTATGCAAACAGATGAATGCCTAAAGATAGAGGACTTTAAGAGTTGTGCAAGTGGATAGATGATAGAAAATATAATGCTTTAAGATTTGTGTGGACGAATAGATGATAGAGAATTTTGTGGTTTGAGATCTATGTTGGCGAATGGATCGTAGATGAAGTGCTTTGAATCTATGTAGGCAATAGATCAGTGGTAGATCGCTTTACAATCTATGCAGGTATATGGATAACAAAGAGTAAAGCTCTTTCAGATCTTTACATGTGCATGGATGTTAAGATTAGAGTATTTTAAAATTTATGCTAGCAAATTAATGATATAGAATGCTTTAAGATCTATGGAGAGAGATGAATGGAAAAGAATAGAGTGCTTTGAAATTTGTGCAAGTAGATGAATGATAAAGTATAGCCTCTTTCAAGTAAGAGTATATTTATATTTTTTTCTTATTTCATTTATAGTGTCAAGATCTAGATAAATGGTCAGACCATATTGTAACAAACTTGATGTCTTGATGGTTAATTAATACTTTTTAAATTTTTGCGGTCCAAGTATAAATTATTCAAACTTAAAAGTTGTCTCTAGAATTCTCTCTAAGTTTTAACAAGAAAAGCGGATGTTTTTCTAGCCTCCCTTATCATATGATTAAAAGGTGTATGGAGAATGATGCCTTGATCCATCTTTTTGGTGTGCTAATCATTTCACTTTTTAGTAAGCTGGATGCATCCACCAAATAATAAAAATATTATTTCTTTGAGGGGATCACTTTATTGGACATCATATATGTCTACTGGAAGATGTATAGTACGTAGATTAGGTTGTCTCATTTATTACTAAACATTTTGGGAAGATGCTATGGATAGATGTAGGGGCTGCTTAGAGGCCGTTACATGATTTTTTTTTTATATTCTTTTAGATTATATTCATATTAAATTTGTATGAATATTCATCTTATTAAAAAAATGATAATTTTTTTAAAAAAATAAAGAAAAAAATATTTTCAAACTCTACAAATCAGGTTTCAACATGAAAGGACAGAGGATGGTACCTTGATCCATCTCCAACTTGGATTCAGATCCTCTCCAATCCCAGCCTGGATTGTGAAGGACACGTACTCTAATCACAGCACTTCATGTGTTGCGATGGCTGAGATCACTGTGATCAATACAAATAGATCCGTTATGCAATATAATCCTGAATATAAAGATCATTGAAATCTGTTGGAGATATGATATTGTTGTCTGTGTCAAGTTACTTTTTATTGATGGTGGGTGCAGATGAAAGCCAACTACTCTTCTATTGATATTTGAAAGCCACTTGTGTGCCAATGTTCACGTGAATAGGCAGACCACGCATTATACTTAGAGACCGTCATACCTGGCTAAGATATAAATATAAAATACTCATGGTGGCCCTCGCTATTTTAAAAATCATGGTCCTGTGCATCTACATGCATAGAAAGCTCTTGTGGATGCTTGGATGAGTCAGTAGCAATTACTGCTGCCACTCCACTGCTATAGCTGCTGTTGCTACTGTTTATACTATTATTATTATTATATATTATTATTATTATTTTTATTATTTTTATTTTTATTAATGATTCGCATGGTTGAGCTGTGGGCACGAAAGGAATCACTTCTTACTCGTTACAAGAAAGTATATATGCAAGTCCGCACTCTGCAATGCACCGAAAAAAAAGCACTTTTGTCTCCTTTACCAGAAAAAAAAGAAGAAGCACTTTTGTTATTTCCTTTTTTGAAATGAGAAAAAAAAAAAAACTACCAACAAAGGTGTATAAAGTAGAGAGATAATATTCTTAAATTATGAAAAAGTGCCATCAATTATACTTGGGTTTGCTCATGGTGGAATGAAATTTCAAATTTTTTATTTTCAAATTATAATATACCCATAGAATATCTTTATTCACAACTAAATTAAAAAAAATCATTTTGCATGGATAAATGAATATATAAATATTTTACTCTATTTATCTTTTTTTAAAATTTTTTTAAAAAAATTTCAAATTCTCCGGTCCGAATCCAGCACACCCTCAGTTGGATTCCAATTTGTGCCTTGCCAGAAGCGAAGCCTCACTGGAGACTAGAGTTGATCATGAGTTAGGCCTCAAACATAAACTCTATGAGTAATTCTTTGCACACCACTTGCGGTGTAATAATAACGTACCATCCAATAATATAAAACACGTAGCGCATTTAGATGGGACGAATATTTAATGTCACTTAATTTTTTTTTTCTAATTTTCAATGACTAAAATACTCTTTCCTCTATACAACAAGGAAGGAATAATATTATTACTTCTTAATATCTTGAATGACTTTCTGTGAATATATATAATTTTTTAAATCATATATATGATTTATTGTATATTTATGACATCCTGAATAATACATATGGCTTCCTAATGATTTGTATGATCTTCTATGAATATATATGACATCTTAAGTAATATATATGATATCCTGAACCATATATATAGCTTTCTAACACTTTATATGATTTTTTGTGAGTATATATGACATCTCGAATAATATATATATATCATTTTATGAATATATATAACATCTTAAATAATATGTATGACTTTTTAATGCTTTATATGACTTTCTGTGAATATATATGAATTTCGAATAATATATATAATTTTCTGTAAATATATATAATGTCTTGAACAATATGTATTGCTTCCTAATACCTTATATGATTTCTTATGAATATATATGACATTTCGAACAATACATATAATTTTCTAACGCTTTATATGATATCAAAAAATCATATATATTATTTGAGACGTCATATATATTTACAGAAAGTCATATATATTGTTTAGAATACCATATATATTCACAGAAAGTCATATAAGATATTAAAAAACTATATATATTGTTCAAGATGTTATATATATTTATAAAAAATCATATATATTGTTCGAGATGTCATATATACTTACAGGAAGTCACATGAGGTATTAGAAAGCTATATATATCGTTCAGAATGTCATATATATTATTCGAGATATCATATATATTCATAGGAAGCCATATATATTATTCATGATGTCATAAATATACAGAACATTATATATATGGTTCAGAATGTCATATATATTCACAGAAAGTCATACAAAGTATTAGAAAGTAATAATACTATTTTTTTTTATTATATAGATGAAAAGATATTTTTATCATTGAAAATTGAAAAAAAAAAAGTTGGATGATATTAAATGTATGTTATGTGCTTCAAGGTGACTGGGTGGTGTGCTCTTGTTAAATTTCTTGCGTAGCACGTGGTGCACAAAGGCTTTCTCAAACTCTATTTGTTTTAATTGGGCTTTAAATTGGGGCTACGTAGAATTTGATTTTAAGCCTAAGCCCAGCCCATTATCAGGTCTACTGATGACTCGAAATAAATGGAAAAAAAAAAAAAAGAAAGAAAACGAAAATACTCGATCGGAGTACTGGATAAACCACCAACCATTGCCGTCGTAATCAGGGAAGGGGAGAGAAGGGGATGGAGGCGTTGTTGGGGATGCCGTACGAAGCGGCCGTGCGGGTGGCACTGGCGTCGCTGGAGCGCAATCTCCTACCGGACGCGGTGGTCCGGCGGCTCACGCGCTTGCTCCTCGCCTGCCGCCTCCGCTCTGGCTACCTCCCCTCCGCCGACCTTCAACTCGCCCACCTCCTCGACTTCAAACGCTGTGAGCCACCACTTGTTATCGATATCTCAAATTCTTTTCTTTTTTTTTTTTTTTTCCCTCCTCGTTCATTATCGTGCTAAGCCGGGAGAAATAGTCAGTGCCAACCGATGCGACATTCTTGGATTTAGCCCTAATATCGGATAAGAGAAACAGTGATAAAATAAAGACGGGCTTAGGTTCACCAGGATGATGACTTAACATTCATTGCTATCTCCTGCAAGGAGTCCATGATGGCATCAATTCATTGTGGGGACTGGAGAGAAAAAGAATGTAGAGAAAACCCATCCAAAACGGACTAAGATGCGATTAGTGTGAGTCAAATCCTTAAGGCTTTGTGCCGGTAGAGATTAGAAGCAATGCTTGCAGGCTGGTGTTTGAATTTGTTCTCCATCGATGTGGTTGTGACAGGACGAGAATGGGAGCATGAAAAAAGAACCCCGTGGAAACGCAATGGGCATGAAGAGTAGTTTTAATCATTAAAAGGGCAAAAGTACATGCATTAACAGTAACCTTATAAAAATTAAATCTTGTGACTTTAGGGGCAATTCTGTAACAGTGGAAAGGAAAACTGTTTATGATCCACATTCAAACTGTCTCTCACTTCCATCATGTTTGTCTTATTTACTTTTTGAATCATCATTTTTTTTCTTTCGGGTAATTTTTAGTGTTCCTACTTGTCATTCAGCTGGCGGTTAATTACTTCTTAGGATATTTTACTCAGGAATAAGGTACGCCGGATACTGAACAATTTACTTTCTTTACTCAACAGAGTGACTGAAACAGTAAATTCTGCTCTTGGCATCCATGGTTACATTTTTCTATTTTCCTAATAGAATAGCACATGCCTTCCTTTTCTCATGCTTTATACAGAGCAATGTATTTATTTTATCTCAACTTATAGTGCTGCTCTTTCACCTGATCTGCTTTCAGAAATTTTTTCGCTTTAACAGCTCTTGAAGACATGCCTATCGCTGTGGAAGCTGATAAAGCCAATTCCCAGCATTATGAGTTACCTACCTCATTTTTCAAGCTGGTGTTAGGAAAGAATCTCAAATACAGGTTGGCATTTCCCTCTGTTGTAACTATGGTACTTTATTTCATTAATCTCATGTAAAATCTATATGCTGCTATCCTGTGATAACTCGTAGTTGCATTAAATCTATCTAATAGGCTTTTTTTTGGGTGATAAAATTTATCTAATACTTGAAAATAGTAAATGGTTATTGAATGCAACATTCATTATAGGGAATGCAGAATCTTTGGTCTTAGTTGTTGTAGAAAAAAGTTGTAACTTCTAAATTGATTATTGTTTGCAAATTATGAAGGGCACTTTACTTCTATATCATGGAGTAATCAAGCAGTCTTGTGATTTCCATAATCCATTTGCGGTTGGCTATGCCATTACTACAAAAACTGCCAGTGGCATATGTGATTTTATAAAGTATATTAACACAAAATGAAACTTAATCTTGTCCGCGGTTGTGCATTTTGGCCTATAAAATATGTGATTAAGATCTGCATGACAATTGCTGCATGATGGAATCCTTTATTAATCATATAAAATATGCAGAGGCCAGTCTTAGTTATTATGCCTACTTTAAGTGTTTAGATAGGAGTCTATCATTTTATAACAAAGAACCATTATTTTAGGTATGTCCATGGGTCCTCACCATTATCAACTAGGAATGCCAACCTCGATCAGTTGACAATCAATATTTCTGTCGTGATAGTTCTCTCCCATTCTGGAAACTAGAAATGTACAGAGCATTCCTTGTGAATTTCATCTAGTTAATACATGCACTTCTAGATTTGAAGATCAGATATTGCTAATGCTATTTTTATGTGAGATTGGTGAAATAACAGACTTGATATATATGTGCGAATTCATAAGACTGAGTGGCTTCCGCAGCGATATATTACAAGCGTATCCAGAGATGCAGTGGCCCATCTGTAAATTGAACAGCTGTGGTGAGCCACCTAAGAATTGTTTGCTCACTGTTCAACATTTGGTAGCTGGAATCAGATTAGCTGTTCTTTTTCAAAAAGGGGTCCAGGATGACATTCTATTTTGTCTGCTTCAGTCTTTTAGTTGTCTCACGTTTTAGATTCTTGCAAGTCTACTAACAGCAACAACATGGTTGGTGCTGCTTTTGAGTTGACTTTAGTCCACTTCGTGTCATTATTTAACATGACTTCAAAATTGTGGAAGATTTGATCTTGATATCAACAAGGTCGGATTGGAAGAGTGCTTTTGCAGCATCTTTGGCTTTCATTTGATGAAACCGCCAAACCCTAGTTTGTACCTTTTCCAGAAAGGTCTACAGGTAAATTGACCACCTCAAGAGTCGACCAAGCCTTGGTATCTATAACCTTTCACTTGAGTTGCTGCACCTGCTTCTGAATTTTGGTTGGTTTCCAATGTTTCATAACTTTGCAGTCAAGCTCCTTTTGTTGCTTCGATTACTATCAAGAAAATCAAAGTAAAACAGGGATAACTGTATCAATTTTTTCCTATCTTAATTCATGTATCCTGTTTTTCTCAATATGCTTCACCTATTAAGTGGATTCCTGATAGCTTTCTACATTTAAGAAAAACATTGTTCAAACATTTTCAGGATGCCCTTGGTTCTTTATTTTTTTGGTACCCAGCTTCCCTGCTCTCTGTCCCACCCTGCTCCTGGTCTAGTCTATGAGGATCGAAACCCAAGTCTACTGCTTTATCATGCAACGTGTACTATCTTGCATACATTTATTCTGATTATACAGACCATGCATGTATAGGCATTTAATGTGCATTACAATTGATGTGACGGAAAAAAACATACCTTCTTTCCTCAAAAAAAAAAAAAAAAAAAAAACTAAGGTATAATGCAATCGAAAGCACCTTGTTGCAAGTAATCTTGAATTTCTGCAAATCTTGTTGCACAAAAATACATATAAAGCAAGCTTTTGTGTGTTGGAAACTTGTTCCCAGCGCACCAGTACGAGAAACAACATATTTCACAAATTTATTTGTCGAAAACATGAATTTGAACAGGCAGTCCAAGATAAAAGTTGAATATACTAGTTTATATTTATGGCTATGGTGTGCAGATCTATCATAAGTATTCAGGTCGATCTATATCTGCAAACATATCCATTCAGTATATGGTGCTCAATGCTGGACAATTCATATGAACTTCTTGTATCAAAAGTATGTGAAGCATAATAACTGCCTTAGGTTTTGGCACTTCAAAGTATGAAGTTCTTCTATTTATTAATTCTTCTTCATCTCCATCTGATGATGTTAAAAGGCATGTGATTATTAATCTTTCTTGTTAATTGCATTGATCTGCGTCCGTTAGTTTTGCAAATTTTCATTTTCATCTTGCTCCTTTAGCATGTCAAAATATATATCATTTCAATTACTCGCAGCTGCTGTTACTTCCAAGACAAGTCGTGCACATTGGAAGATGCTGAAAATGCAATGCTTGAGCTATATTGTGAGAATGCACAGGTTAAAGATGGGCAATCTATCCTTGATCTAGGATGTGGCTGGGGATCCCTTTCTATATATATTGCAAAGAAATATCGAAATTGCAGTATTACTGGGATATGCAATTCAACAACACAAAAAGCTTGTATAGAGGAGCGGTGTAGGTAAATGGTAGCATCATGTGTTTTTGCAGTGTGGGAAAATGCTATCCTAAGCAATTATCATGTTCTCTAGCTGTTTATAATGTTGTATTTGCATGCACATGTTATTTGATCTATTGATTCAACTATCCTGTCAAACTAACTAAAAGTAGATTGATTAAAGCATGTTGTTTATGTTTATATATATATAATATATATAGGGACAAACTTGGGTAAGGTCGATCGGATTTGGGCTCAGATCCGGTCAGATCAAAACTATACAATGGGAGTTCTACATTAATGATTTAAGCCGTTGAATGTGATCTACTATCTCAAAACTACTTACACACCAAAAATCATATGATTGAAGACCCCTAGCCTATGTATCAAGTGATCAAAAAATACATCTAATTCAATTTTATTTAGACTATCTAATTTTTGACTATTTGATGCATAGATTAAAGATCTCCAAATCATATGATTTTTTGTGTGCAAGTAGTTTTGACATAGTAGATCACATTCAACAGTTTAAATCATTAATATAAGATCCCTATTACAGAGTTTTGATCTGACCAGATTTGAGTCCAAATCCGATCGACCTGATTCTATCCTGGCTCTCTCTCTCTCTCTCTATATATATATATATATATGTATGTATGTATGTATGTATGTATGTATGTGTATATATATATATATATGTATGTATGTATATATATATATATATGTATGTATGTATGTATATATGTGTATATATATGTATGTATGTCTGTATATATGTCTGTGTGTGTGTGTCTGTGTGTGCATGTGCGCGCGTGCGTGCGTGTGCGTGTTTGTAAAGGGGCTTTCGTGGTAAATCCATTTATTCGAGATCGAGCTCAGTGGGTGGGTGCGTGCGTGTGTGTGTGTAAAGGGGCTTTCGTGGTAAATCCATTTATTCGAGATCGAACTCATTTTCCACCAGCTCAATTTCAGGTTTGCTTAGGAGCTCTGTCTCCAATGTATGTATATCATAATCAAATTGATGCAAAATCACTTAGTTTACCTATAGTATGGAATTTTTTGCTCGTGGTTTCTTGCAAAGAGTTGCTTTTGTGGGAATGTCCTTCAATATAAACTATATATCAGATGAAACTGATCATTTCAAACTGAATCTGGACATATACTCTTATTCTTCAAGGATCCTTTTTCATAAATTTCGCTTTTTCTCAGAATAATAATCAATGACTCATGAGTATATTTCCAGTTATTCAGTGCTAAACTTGAGTACCATCTGTGCTTGTCCAGGTTTATGTCCACAGTCAATGCACATATTTGAATTTCTGAATTCAAAGCTTCAATTTAGATTACATTTCCTCTCTAAATCTTCTTTTAGGGTCCTCCCTTTTCTATATCTCCTTGCTTGAGCTATTGCCTCTTCTAGTCTCGTTTGGTGATACCTCATAAAATCCAAACCAAAAGCTTAAGCTTGTAGATGGGTCTCTTCTAGTTTATGTATCTTTTGGTGATACTTGATAAAATTCAACCCAAAAGCTTAAGCTAGTAGGTGGAGGGGCCCATGTATATACGAAACCAACTAGAGTTCCTTACCTTTCCAACGTGGGATTGTTCCCACTTTCCAACTCTCCCTCTCACATGGAGAGCCTTTCAGGACATTACTCGAAGAAGGGCCACACATGGAAAATCCAACCCAAAAGCTCGAGCTAGTAGGAGTATGGGCCCATGTGTACTTTAGACCAACTAGAGTTCCCACTCCCTAACAATACTGTCTCAATCAATTCTTAATCACCCCTTTCTCTTATTCTTATGCAAATTTCTATCTCTATTTTTGTTTTGCCCAAATTGAGCTGGCATTCTTATCTCTGCATTGCTTGTCATTATCCACGGACTTGTTATCACCTGACATTCTAACCAAAAATAACAATGCTGGCTTTACCATTGCTCTTTTACCTTAAAAAATTTTGTGGCATGTGGAGATTATGACTTTTCTTTAAGCACATGTCCCCTTCAACCTTTGTCTCAAAGCATTCTGGATTAGTCTTCATTTATCTCTTTATAGTTTATTGTTAATGAATAGAAGATAACAAATAATTTGTAGTAAGTCCTAAGGTTAAACTTGCAAAATGCAGTGCTAACTTAGATCGAGTTGTTAGATGGCATTTTCTAAATCACCTGTATCTTGATCTAGGATGAACTCGGAAACAGCTGTTTCCTGGTAAAATTTTACTGGTTAACACTTTACAATAGCATGTCATCTATGAGAGATTAGATGAACATATTTGAGAGAATGTCTACTATGAGAGATTGGGTGAACATATATGAGCAATGTTACCTTCCATACTTTTGTAAATGGTTTTTTAGAATGCAATGCTACTTAATTTCCTCCTGCAGGGACCTTCAGCTGTTCAATGTAGAGATTATTGTAGCAGATATTAGCAAATTTGAAATGGACACTACTTTTGACCGAGTTTTATCAATAGAGATGTTTGAAGTATGTGAATTCTTGCTTCTTGATATAAAGTTTGAAATTGCTTAATATGTCATTTGGGCTTGAACTTCTCAGCTTCATCTCCTTCTTCAGCACATGAAGAACTATAAAGAGCTGCTTAAGAAGATATCAAAGTGGATGAAGCAGGATAGCCTACTATTCATTCATCACTTCTGCCACAGAACATTTCCTTACCACTTTGAGGTATACCGGCTTCAGACTCATGCATTTCAGAGTTTCCTGCTTGATGACATGTTTATGTTAATGAAATCAAAAGAACTGACAAGTATTCATGTGGAATTGTATTGTCAGAAACATAAGCTGTTTTCATTATGGATGAATTGGAAAACATAACCAGACATTTGCATCTTTTCTGAAAACCAGAACTGGCCATCTTTTATTTAAAAGGATTCAAGTTTGCTTATTTTAGGTGATTTGGAAATCAAAATTCTGTGTATCATATTCTCTCATGAATCATTACTTTGGATTTTTTTGAATATCCTTCTCATGCAGGACAAAAATGAAGATGACTGGATTACAAGATACTTCTTCTCTGGAGGGACGATGCCTTCTGCAAACTTACTTCTCTATTTTCAAGTTGGTTCCTCAGATTAGTCACATGATGCTTTGACTTGGTTCTTCTATGGATATAAATGTGCAATGTTTCTAGTTTCTTGTCAAATTATTTTGAGGTGTTTATTGGCACCAGTAAGGTAAAAGAGGTGGTGCATGGGCAGTTGACATGTACCCAAGGCCCAGCATGGATATAACCAATATCTAGCAAATGGATTTAATCATTATGTACAAGATACACAGCTACTGCAATATGACCAATTGATATAGCTCTTCCAGAACTACTGTTATTCATTATTCACATGCTAATCTTCAGTTTCAATCATGTAGGATGATGTCGCTGTAGTCAATCATTGGCTTGTGAACGGGACACACTATGCACGGACAAGGTATGTCTACAACAAATTACCGTCAGACGCCAGTAAGTTTATAAATGTTAAAGTAGCGGCAAACACAACTCATTATAAATCCCGGGCCACAATCTAGCGTACACCAAATAAGACGTGTCAAAGTTTTTTCCGATAAAGAAGTTTGCTGAAAACAACTAACAGTTGTAAATTGAGTTCACATATCAAACTAGAGTTGAGCAACGATATTATTTGAATAGGGTGAAACATAGTGAAGTAGAAAAATAACCTGACAATAATTTGCCGTAAGTCTCTCTTGTTACACATCTTACATTTAAAAGATTTAGATTAGAATATAATGATAAAATCAAAAGAAATACACAAAGCTACAAGAGAAGCAGTTTTGCCCCATCAACCGATGAATTGAAACTGATTTTTAGAGTAAATAGAACTTCTGGTGCATGCTCAAAATCATGGAGAGAGTTGATAAGATCATATATTGGCATTTTTCCTGGAGACTGATTTGCCAAAGCCTTTCATTATGAGGTGAATTCAAGTGTTAAGAAACAGCCAGGTAGATTGTCAATCAGGCCTCCATAGAAGAAATTCTGTCAGGATCAAAGCTGCTGTTTTGGATTATTTCAAGCAGTTTGTTATCATATCAAAGTTATAATGAAGAGGCTGGACCAACAAATGATATATTAATGGAGTGGCATTTCATTCATTTTCACAATGCAAAATCTGTGTAATTACTTTGGAGATTTTTTTTAAAAAAAAAAACTTTGGATAAACTTTGATATGACACCAAAGGAAACCAAGTTTTCTTAAATTTACCAATTACAGCTTCCTGATAAAAGTTGCTGCTGGTTAGGTTGTGATAACCATAATAGATTTGTAGCTGGCTAGCATATGACTATCGAGTTCCTTTGTGTTTGTGGTCTGTCTTACAAAAATGAGATTGGGAATCACAATGTAATTGATTCTCATATTTCTTTCTTTTTGGAAAAATGTGTCTATAAGATTTGAAACATTTGAAAGAAATTTTGGCTGACATTATTCTGAGTGAACCTATGGATGAAATTGTCTTGCAGTGAAGAATGGCTTAAGAGAATGGATCAGAGCCTGGCTTCCATAAGGCCAATTTTTGAGACTACTTATGGAAATGATTCAGCTACCAAGTGGATTGCTTATTGGCGAACATTCTTCATTGCCGTGGCAGAACTCTTTGGGTATAACAATGGAGAAGAGTGGATGATCGCGTTATACCTATTTAAAAAGAAATAGAGATGTGAAAGCTTTCCATAACAACTTATTGGCCCTCCATGTATCTTTGTTTCCATTATCTGTAGCATTCGTGAAATTGTCTGCTATCCTTTGTGGCTGGGCAGCTATTGGTGGCTTGAATTGGGCGTTTGTGAATAATCAAAAATTTAATGTAGATTGGCAAAATAATGTTAGTGTTTTCAAACTTGATAACGTCCTAAATAACTTTGTACCATGCAGAACTAGTGAATTTTGTAATTGCAGGTGCAACACAGAGGGAGTGTTGGAGTCTTATGGGTGACTGTGTGGTTATATGTACGTATTGCAGCTGCGCAAATGCCACATCATGAAATTTGAAAGACACACATGCCAAATGATGCCTCTATCTCCAGCCCCACAAATACACTTGCAGAAAGGGCAACCTGGTCCAATGAGCAAAACAAACACTAAATAGATATTAATGCAATTTAAATAGATCAAATGGATTTACGGTTTGAATTGGAATTATAGCTGGAAGCTCCTGCCAGCTAGGCATCTAGCAGATCCCATAACGCAGTGCTTGACCCAATGCTATGGAATTCATTTCGTCCTAAAACACTACACTCCAATGCACCCTTGCTGCAAGAAGATGAGATAGAAAGGTGAAAGAACCAACTTGACCAAAATTCACTTGCAAATGGAACAATAGTCATTTTTTTGGGTCCAACCACAACTGGTTTCCATCAAAAGGTTTTGGTTAATGCATCCTGCTGTTGGAATCCTCCACAAAGTCCAGCTAGACCAGAAACAGCAGTCACTGCCGGTAAGTCTAGAAGGCTCTCAATTCTAAAGAGTCCATTACCCACAAACGAAAAAGTCAATTAGCACCTTGAACTCTAATCTATCTAAAATGTTAGACTGTTGGCTTTTTGAGGAATTAAATTGGCTGCATTAACATCCTTGAAAACATACTACATGAGAAAGGCATCAAGCGTCGCAGTTGCAGTAGATGGCGCAGGATGCTAAACCTTGTTTCTGGTTTTATTGTCAGCTGGCATCAAATCCTCAAGACTTGCAGTTTCCTGGACAGATGAAAAAATACAGGCTGGTTTATTATGGCAAATATTTTCATCTAATAGAATACATCAAACACAATGGATACTGTGATTTTATGATGGGAACTAAATAGGCGGCAAATATCCAATGGACATGGTAACTGCTACATTTAGATCAGATAGCCTAGATTCCATAGGGTATGCATAATTTATTCGTACACAACATGTAGTTTAGACTTTATAACTCCACTTAATCAGTTTTATCTGTATAATTATGAAATACCAAATTAAACTAACCTTTGTTTCTTCTGTTGATTTAAAGCTAGGCATTGGCAACTGTGATCTTTTGTAGAGCTCATATGTTCGCCATGTCAGTACTGCACCCCATACCAGTACCATTCTATCAGTGTCGATATGTGATACGATACAAAACAGTGAGATGGACTGACTATTGGTTCAGTATGAGACTGTATATATAACAGTTTGGTACCAATATAGTATGATATATCTGGAATGATAGGATACCGATCGGTATGGCAAATCTTGGCTCATATAGTGGGTTTATGGTCTCCTCTTTGCATTTTAATTGTCAAAAGAATTGCAAAAGTAAACCAGTTAACAAGCCCAATTAAATCAATTTCTAAGAAATAACAGAACGAATGCATCAACTGTAATGGATAGATGTGCAAAAATTGCTTGTATGTGTAACTCTTGCAAATGGCATTCTGTACTCAAATTCTGTCACCAAAGCTACCATGAACCATATAACCAAGCAAAGAAATTAGATGTATGTGTTAAACTCGAACTTTCTTTTTAACTATTCATTGCTATATGAAGCATAAATAAATTTTCAGGTCAAGAATTGCAGACCATCTTACTGTGTATAATTTTAGGGGCTGTTTGGCTGAAAGATTTTATAAAACAAGTTTACCAAAACTGAAAATGAATGAGTTTTATAGAAATTGTCATTTGGTTCTTTTCCATTGAACCTACTTTATCAAAACTGACTACTCATAAAACCTCATAAATAAGTTTTATGAAAAACAGGTTTCCTTGTTTTTTATAAAAATATATTTTACAGATACTTATATTTTATGGTTATCTGTTTTAGGAAAACTCCAAACAGCCCCTTAATGGACAGGACAGCACCATATAGCTAACTTAAATTGTTTTGACATTATTCAATTATTGTCTTTAACATATAATTTTCTGCATGTGGCAAAAAGAAGAAGTCATTCTTATGACTATTGTTGGGCACCCAAAGTATAGGAATAAGTGAGAACTAACTTGGAGTTACATAAGGATGCAGACAAGAAAAAAAAGAATAAATAAATAAATACACACACACACACACACAAAACTGTCGATTTAATTAAGGATGCGAGAGGTGCAGTTCATAGAAAGATAACACAAAGTAGGCAGTAGGAACTTCTAGCATCTTCGATCTACTATAGAAAGATGAAGAGACTGGTAAGGATGTCTCTAAGAGGGATAAAGCAAAGCAAAATGGGTGGAGATATGCTCTGTGAGATTGTCAGCTACTATCATGAAGGTAATCACTTTCCATAAATGATGATAACAATTTCCAAAAATATTTCATAAGACAATCTTTGACTGTATGGGTCAAAAGTTGGTCTCCAAGGATCATATGAAAATAACATAAGCACCAAGGTTTGCCGTATCAGTTAGCAAACAATAGCGGACATACCATACCATACCGATATTGAATTGGTATGCAGTCTCGTACCATATAGACATTCGATAGGCCTTACTGTCTCATACTATATTACATACTAACACTATAATAAGATAGCACTGGCATAGGACCTGGCACCAAGATGGTGAACCTTGATGAGCACAATAGTGATCATAATGTTAAGATGGCTGAGTAGTAAAACAAAGACAATGAAATCAAAATATAAGTGCAGATATAAGCTATTATATAATTTTTCCCAAGGTTAACCACACTCTCATGTGCAGTTGCAGGTGTGAAATTATGGATATTGTGACATGGAAGGAAAAAGATGCCATAGCCTGACAAATCAAAGTTACTCACAAATGTTGGAAGCTATGCACTTTCAAATATATCAGAATCTCGATATATACATATACATCATACATACATACATACACACATATATGCATATATAGAGACATAACCAGCTCTCATCAATATTTTTTACCTGTCCTCTTTGCCATTGCACAGTAACCAAGTAACAAAATTATTTAAGCAATGAGTACTAGTAGCTAAATGAAGATCAGATTTTTTTTTTTTTTTTCAGATGTCAAACATCACAAAAATAAGTTAACCAAGGATGGGATGTTTCTGAAAGTAGAATGACCAACCTTCATACCAAGAACATAGAAGGTTTTGTGGACTGTGGCTGTGCTTGAGCAGCAATGATGGCTGACCTGGATGCCGAAGCACAATACAATAGCTGGACAGTCAGTCTAATTAGTTCACTTGAAATGGCATAAAGGCCATCAGCAGGCAATGTATAATACATAGCATTACAATATGTCAAATAGTCAACTGATCTACTTCTTATTAAAGTACTTGAAAAATGTACGAAATTCTGATGATGATTTATCATTAGTCCCAATGTCCCAACAAATAGACTAACATCACATGAACCAATTACCATGTCAAGAACAAAATACATCTTGCCTGTATGGATTGCAATCACTGCCATATCTTATAAAGCTCTGAAGTGTTGCAACCTCATTAGCCAATTGATTCATATCTGATTCACAGCGCCAGCCTCAGGTGCACACATATTTCTCATAAATCTTATGACGAAGCAGTTGCATTGATTCTCTTTCAATTGATGCATATAAATTAACGATCGTGATTAGACCAAGTTTGCAATGGGCAATGGTAAAAGCAAATACATGTACAGAGTGTTCCATAATGATTTGTCATCTTCCTTAGTAAGAATTCCCTTGGTTGCTGGAAGATTTAGATCCTAAAATTAACTTCCAAATAATCCATTGAAGAAAATCTCTTGGAAGAGTTTTGCTTGTTCCACCTGGTATGAAAGATGACAAAATGATTAGGTCAAGCAACATGAAAGCACAGAGAAAACAACTTATAAAATGAAATGAATCAACTCCATTTAGCAATAGAAATACTTGTTCAATATCCAACTGAATACGCCCACAGGGAAAAAAAAAAGGCCTTGACCATCTAATCAACCAAGATCAATTTCTGCAGAAGCAACATCTTCATCCAGTATCACATCAATCAGCAGAACAAAGAGTAATTCTAGCTGACTTGATCACACGTAAAGTTCAACTTATATCCCTGCAAAGTTACACCAGCTTTTTCATGTGCGCAAGTTCCAGACATAGCACAAACAGTCCTTGTCCCATGTAGCTCTTTCTTGTTGTTGTTCCTTCCAACAAAATTGAACATTTAGAACAAGTCATAGATAAAGAAAAACAATAAAATGCTTGAACAGTTCCTATACTGTACAGACTGCCGCTGGTAATGTGCACTTAAATATTTCAGAGAAAGCATAAAAAATAACTAGCTAATCTGTGCATTACCTGTAATTCATCCTATCTAATTTCTGAAACTTTTTCGAAACATGGAATGAATACGAATCAATTTCTTTTTTCTTTGAAGACTATATATTGCAAAGTTCTATTCATAATTTGAGCATATGTGTCAGAAGATCCTAATAATATTATTAGACAAATGTCCAAGCATATGATTCAAGCCAAGTTATTGAGGATTCAAAGACGTCTTTGGACAAAGAGCTAAACATTCTATCTGACCTAAACTCGCAGACACTCCTTTTATTTGGATGATTTCTTGATAAAAGTGCATCAAGATATCTGACTCTTGACAAGTGATCTAAATCACATTAAGAAGGTAAGTATATAATGAAAGGACTTATTAGAAGTTGAACTCAAAAATACCAACTTGGATCTCCACAAGTTCAATGTGGAAGATGGGTTTCAGCCCCATAAGTCCTCACCGTTTCTTGCACTGGCCATTCAGGACACTAATCCATGCTTTTCTCTACAATCTATTTCTGACATCATGTTATTTGCCTTGCAATGCTTTTCAAAGTAAAATACTCTCCTCATCAGTTAACACAAGAAAAGGACACACCAGATCTGTGGTTACACCAAAATTTTGAATATCAACTATCAATAATTAGAACATAAGTTTACAAAATATGAATTAATACATAAAATATATTAATTGGCAGCAACTTTTCAACATTCTCTAAAAGATGCAATTATTACAGACAGATTTTTGAAATCATCATGACAGATTTTTGAAATACTTCCACATGTGAATCCAATAATAACTTCATTCATCTAAAAATAAACCTCATTCATGAATTTAAAGAAACCATTAATGAGGCAGTGATGTATACTGAATTCAACACATGAAGAAGAAATTAAAGCTAATCTTAGCAAACTTTTAACAATGTTGTCACAATGGGCTTGGCATAATATGGGTAAGTTCTATAAACCCATATAGGTAAAACCTTTTGATGCTTCATAAAGTCCCATCTCCATGATGGTGAACATATTCTAAGTGCCTTGGTTGTAGTTGTCAAGAAATAAATAGGATCAGTTTCTACACCATTGATTGTAAAGAGAAAAGGTCAGCTTTCCACACCACAATAAATAAGATGAATCTGTTAGTTGTGGTTGTCCAAAAATATTACTGGATCAGTGGTTTGGTAGCATTTTTCTGGCTGACAGACATGAACTCTAGATCCCATTGCCAGTTCCATCCAATATGTGGAAATGATACCATTGCTTCTGCCATTGGTATCCTTCATCTACAGAGTCTAATATCAGACTGCACTTTCATATATCAGACTGTACTTTCATATGAAGTAAAGATGATACCTAAAATGTTTAGCGCAGAATAGATGCCTCCGATAAATGATCAGAGACTGTTCTTCAATGCTAGATTTAAAATGCTTATGCTGGTAAACTTCATTAGTATAGGTACCATTATTTCTGGACCTTAGTCATGGAGATGCTAACCAATGCCTGAGTTGTTCTGTAAACCAATATTTTTTTTTTTTACTGACCCAATACTTACTGTCAAGTTATAGATTATACATGATGCAATTCTGCACAATTCTAAGATAATATAACAAAGATCACAAATAATTCAGATCCTTGCATATTAAAGACCCCACATTGAACAAAAGAATGTTTAATCTAATTTATAGTTTACTAAATGCAGAAATGCTGGAAGATGCATTATCAACTCTAGATATTGCTCTAAAGTATACTTAAGCAAATAATAAATCAAGAAATTTGCATTAGTGCCTCAATAACTGCCAGGAATGGTAGTGAAAACAATTGGGTTGATAACAAATAGATTTCTATCTCTTATTGTCATAAAAAATGCATCATGAGAGATTCCTTACCAGCCCCTACAGCAGTTCCTTTTTCCTCAAATTTTTTAGCTCACACAATTTCAAAACTCTTCAACAAAAGGGAGAAAATGATCATGAAGAACTCCCAATTGATGCAGCTTTTTACATGCATCCAGGCTTACCAACTGCTTTGCCACATGAGAATTTTGATGAACTGGGCCCACTAATTTTTGAAATGAAGCACTGGGAGGTAAAGTCAACGTGCATTCATAGGACCCACCACACTGTGAATTTGAATACTGGTTTTGGAGAGAAATAGCTGCAACAAGAACATTTTGTGCCAACAAAGACCATAAAAAGATCTTAGCAAGCAAAACAAAACAAAACAGGGAAAAAAGTTTAAAAATGGCAGCCTTGATTATCAAGAAAAATGTATCGTACTTATCTCTAGGAATCTTTTCACAATATTTATAGACAAGACTGACACTGGAGTCTGCTTTTACTCTTGCACCAGTTGACTCAGCATAACATGCATCTATATCCTCATCACTAGATAGCTCGCAGGTAAGGGCATCAGGGTCCCTATTTAAAGTAATGTCCATCAGACAGTGCTTGCTCTTAATGATATCAAATAACAGATTTCTTTGTTGGATGTGTCCCCTGAAGTACATATTTTTATCATAATTTATTCAGCAGCAATCTACAAAGCAAATTTACGAAAAAAAACCCTCTAATCATAAGCATTGCACAAAGAATTGAAAGCAACAATAAAAAGCCAAAGGTAAGCATCTCAAAAGTTGCCTGGTAGATTGAGTAAAAAAAATATGCCTAACAGTCATGGTGAACCAGCCAACAGAACAGCAACTCAACAAAGAAGTGATAAAGCACAAGTATTAATCACATTTTAAAGGGGCTAACACATCGAAACAACTGAAAACAAGTCAACTAATAAAAAATTAAAGACAAATTTCAACAATCTGAATGGACGCTTTGCACCCTAGCTTGCATATTGCAAGTCAATTGTCTAGGGTTTTAATATCACCTTTAAGATGTTTGAGGACATTGGAATTTGCTAGCAATATCAATCAATTATTTGCTTAAGAATTGCCTCCAAGAAGGGGGGGGAAAAATCTCATAGGCTAACACTTACGTTGGGCATCATTGATCTTGAGATATTGGCAGTCTCTCTACTAGCTTTCACCTTTATTCAGGAATGTGAAAACTCCTGAAGGGTCATCACTTTCAAGAATTCTGTTCCATTTTTCTGATTCATGAAATAATTACCTAAAAGAAATGTTAAATACATCAATACATGAAATGATAAAATCATGAATGCAACCCCATTGTATGAGCTTAAATATCCCATAGTTAGCATAGATGTACATTTATTTATTTATTTATTTTATTGTTATGAAGTTTCCTCTAGATTGTAAATCTCTATGTTGTTCATTTAATGATAAGTAGGCAACAGGTTGTGAAAGAAATGAATATATAACTAGAGTAGCACTGATTCTGCAGGTTTACAACTTGAAAGGCAAGGAATAGTACAATAAAATAAATGAGGCTTAAACTAAGTATTTGATACTAAGATGTATACATGTAGACACCATATAGGAAAGAGAGGCAGGTTTGCTTAAAAAAGAAAATTAGAAGATAATAATGGTAATGACGATCATAAGTGGCACACTGTTCAGGCATGATGACATGATGAAAACCAGCTTGCCGAACTAATCTGGTGACTGGACATAACTACGAACATTTTTTGGCAACTCCAAACATATCACATAAGAACAATCTGGTATGTGGATACTCTCTTCAGCCACATCAGTAGCAGACAATGAATTTACCTAGACAATACAATCTTTTGCTTCAGGATTCAGAATGTAGTTCAAAACTTTAAATCAAGAATATATACCAAGAATACCCTTCCAGAATGAAATAAACACAGTGCCTCCTTTCGCATTTTTGGGTTGAGTGCATCAACTGAAGCAATCCCTCCAGTTAAATAAGAAACCATCAAATGCGACAAATAGCTAATTTTCTTCAGCAACCACTCTACTGCTATAGCAGTAATAATTCTATATACGAGAATGAGGCACATGATTTGATGCGCTGGAGCCAAATTGAATAGATGAATACGAAAAAAAGGTGAACTGAAAGTGGACGAAAAAGAGATATATGGACTAGCAGGAGAACTTACTTAAAAATCTGCATTAATTCATACAATTTTGGAGACATATAGCCTAATCATATTGCTTCTAAACAGAGTACAGTCTCTAGGAGAACTCATAACCTGAAAATGACTTTAGAAATTCAAACACCATCCTAAAACTGACGCAGCCTAAAAACCCAAATCATGATTATAAACATCATGGACATGCTTTGCCCCTTCACCTTTGTTGATCGCTCATATTGTAGTTACATAATCATTGCAAGCGAACACATTCGAGCTTGGCTAACATAACATCCTACTAAAAGGAAATAACTAAACCCATGCAATGCACCTTAACAAGTAAATTGTTTTTTAAATTATTTCAGCAATTTCATTGGATTTGTGTAAATTAAATCTACAATGAATACAAAATATTTTGATATTTTCCTGATAAAGGGAATTACATAATATATTGTCATGACCTCATCTCTATTTACTTTCATTAAACTTGTCCATGTTAAAATCCACCCAAAACCTAAAGCTGGTAGGTGGACAAGTCCATGTGTACTCGAGACTAACTAGAGTCCCTTACCTATTTGATATGGGACTATTCCCACTCTCCAACAGTCTATCAGCACACTTAGATAAAAAACCATATCATGTATGATGTTTTTGTCAATTGGAATAACTTAGATTAGACATCTTGTACAATTCAGGTCTTCTCCCCTATTTGTATGATCTGCCATGGACCATGGAGTGGGTAAAGAAAGTAGTGACCGTGTTATATATTTGCTATATGTAAATTGAGCTACTGCCTACCTTGCGAAAGCATGCATTATCATATGGTTGCCTAGCAAGTAATGTCCACAGTCTGTAAACAACATGAAAGCAGGAATCAAAACCATAGATTGCCAAGTCTATGTAGATATTAAGTCCAAATACCGATTGAATATAATTAATCAGATAAAGAATAATTAATCACTCAATCATCATACCATCCAGCAACTGTTTTGCAATTGCATGCAACACTTCCTCAAGAAAGGCATTATATTGAACTACATTCTTCATAGCAGAATCACACCCCCCTGCAGGGTATGGAATATGAACAGTTTCCACACAGATTTTAGTAGCCTGTTATAAATTAAATGGCAAAACTATACAGAACAAATGACTTACTAATTAAGGTTAACAAGAAAGACAAAGAGGGAAGAAATGAACTATCAGTACATACTGTTAACCCAACAGGACTGAGGGTGCATTTGGTGTTGCTTCTGCTTTTTAAAAAGTGATTCTCAGTTATCATTTTCATTCAAGTTCTTAAAAAAGGTACCTATTTATATATTAGGCATTTGGTGATGTCATATGTTACAACCACTTTTCATGTATAGGTATATCATATGTGAAAGATAAGGATCAATCTCACAAAAGAAGAAGCCAAAACAGTTTTGTAGCTTCTCCTAAAAGCATTTTTCTGACTTCTGCTTCCTGTAGAAACGCTTCTTAGATGATGTTATGACATACTAGTTCCTTTTTTCTTATTCAGATGTAACTTTTGTGCTTTAAAAGTTACAGGAAGGACTCTGTTAAGCGACACCAAGCATGACCTTAGGCAAGGATTTAACATCGTGGGGACAAGGTTGTCCTCCTTGAGGAGGCATTCTGACAGTTAGGATGGTGGATGTTAAGTCCTGCACGATCCATTTCCAATCTCGCCCCATCCTAACACTTGGGACAGTGGGACACACCCTGACATCCCAGTGCATGCAATGGGGCAACCTTTTGGGTTTAAACCTGAAAGGTGGCATAACCACTCTATTGCTCAAAAAGAAAAATAGGGATAAAAAAAATGAAAATTACAGTATTGCGTATGGTAATACTTCACTGGCACAGATTAGACTACGGTCATCCATACAGAAACAGATTTTTTCATGCCAATTGGACATTATCTGTCTTGATGCTTTAACTCTTTCGGTGACATTGCTATGCTAATATAATTGTGAGTTCTACAACTGGGCGACTGAGGCATCATACTGCATGAATACAAAAATAATGCTGAATGATTATATTTATTAGATCAAATCTGACTGCAAAATGAGGAAAAAAGCAAATATACAAGATGGAAAATAGAGATGTGAAAACCTTAACCCACAATAATCCCAGCTCACTTTTTATATCTTCGTGAAGGAATAGCTTCAGATTACAGTACCTTTTGATTTATTTAGCTGCCTGGCCATAGAGTTCCATCTCACTTCCACCCACCACAGTATACATCTGTAAAAGAACTGAAAAAAAATGATAATCCACCCAAAACAGACATACTTCATGAATCAATGAGCATAAAGAAAAGATATATTTTTTCCACTCTAAGATTAGCAACAAAGAATGCACAGGAAACATGCATTCACCCAAGATTAGCAATAAAAGGAACCATGCATTCACCTTAGCATCCAAAATGGTTTTAAAGCTCAGAAAGCTGATCTTGAAATCCATAACTGACAACACCCTGATATGAAGATACATATAAAAGGTAGACTGAAGGAATAAGTACATATAACAGTGAGCAACAACAATCAGTCTGGCTTCTTGGCATCAACTTTAGGGATCCATCCTTTTTCTACAATGTTAGTTCGTCTCAAGCATAGAAGTCGAGATGTTGACAATATGGCCATCATGGTCCATGCTTCTCTTTGATGTTGAACATTGACAATCCATAACAGAATCTTAACCCAATACACAACAAAAGATGCAAGATAACCAAAAGAAAAGAATGCTACCAGGAAAAGGATATAGGTACAAAAACACATGATTATCCAAGAAGCCCACACGCAGGTACAATTCCAACACATATTTGTGTTTCATATCTTATATTTTTCACATGTTTGCATAGACAAACCATATACAAGTCTTCAGACTCACCATGGTTTATGTGCAAACTATAAAAAGCATGTACATGCAGATAAATAATTCTTCATAGAAAACAGAAAGAAATAAAAAGCATACTAGTTGAGAATTGATGCTCTTAATTCTTAAAATGTGTGCATGGAGATGCCCCAGGGTTGGGAGAAAATCGGATTGCTGATTTTAAACTTAGTCTGATGTGAAAAAGGTTAGCATACAATAAAAGAAAAAAAAAAAAATCAAGTATGCTTCCTTTTTTGAATATTAGCTTCTATAAGTCATCGAATGCGAAAAGTGCAGCAACATTTTAAAGAAAACTAGTCAACATACATCCAATAGTCAAAATTTTGACAGGCTAAGAAGCAAGACAAAGTAGAGAAATCTAAATACAACTAATACTTTGTAAAACTACTTGCCTTTTCTTGCAACTGGTGAAGCAGTGATTCCAAAAACACCTGCCCTAGAGCACAGATTTGTGATAAAATTCCTATATCAAGATATCCAAATAAAAGATGTAGAGTTCTGTAAGCATCAATACATAGAAAAAGCCATAACAATATAGCTTCAATGATTTTTCACAATATCTTTATTATTCTAGTGTAAGGATGGTTACCAGTGGCATCATGACACTCATCAAATATCATTAAATGACAATATCCATTGTGAGGAAAGCTTTCCTTAAAGCATCATGAAAAAGAACTTAAAAGTTCAAGTGAAAGTGGGACCTCCTAATGGAAATGTGACCTAGACAGATGTGCATCTTCAATCAATTCTCCAACAAAAAAAAAAAAAAAGTCTAAACGTCTTTTCCAAATAAACTGTAAAACCAAGGGAAATAAATAAAATCATGGATTTATATGTAAGATTAAGAAAGGCACAAATACTTGCTTGCCAAATGATAAAAAGGCAAAAACACCTTCCACCAAATAATGAAACTTTGTATATAAAGCACTATACCTAAGCATATGCATATTCATAGGGTTCCATAAGATATCTATATACCCAGTAATCCATCCTTACATATCAACATAGGTCATAAACTAAGAGACTGCTAAAAGATGGCAACAATCTATATGCATAATCTGGTGAAGTCAACAAGTAATAATTACATGAAAGTACGTTATGGTAACAGCAGAAACAAAGGCTGACACTCCAACTATGATTGGTTTATTCATAGACAAAAATACCGTGATATGCAAACAGATCAACATCGATGTATCATCAAATTTCTCAGTATCAGCAGCAGTTAAGATAACAAAAAGTAGTGTCTCAGCCTGGACCACATGCTATAGGGCATCTGCCAGATAGTACTGAAATTTATTGTAAATCAACATGGTGTTACGTCAACCAATATAAACCACTTATTGACATGAATCATTGATCACTAATTTTCTATATTTAAATTTAATGTTAAATGAAAAATAGCAATTTAGTTGTAATGCATGTACTGACATTTTATTATATCAGAGATACCAGTAATTTATGTTTTACATTTAATATAATATTGACAATGACCCTAAACAACATGAAAGTAATGTCATGATCCAGACGAATTACTCCAGGCATTACAGTAGTATCGAGTCATATGGTATTGTATAACCATTATAAACCACAACTCTACATATACACTCTACTTACTTTTCTTTGCTTTGTATATCCATTGCACTTCATCGTAAGGACCAAATTTGAGATCTCCAAAATTTAGGATATGGATGCATCTAATGCAAGCAAGAGAAAAATGGGGCCGATAAATGTACATATGAAAGCATTCATGCATATCCACATGTCCATATACAATGCTAAAATGGTTTGGGACAATTGCTTAACTGAAGGGTTCTCAAACTGGGAGTTCTGATTATTCTAAAAGAAAATTTCGAGGATGTGGAAATTCATCGATACCATTGACTAACAACCAGTTAAGAGAAATATCTGCGATCCTTTGAAGAAGAATATGGTTCATTATGTTTATGGATTATAAAGATATAACACGTAAATCAGTAAACCATCATCATTATACACACACAAATTAGTAAACTCTAGCAAAGTAACCCAGTAGGCATGTGCTCCACTCTCTGAATTAGACAAATTCCCGTAAAAACAGAGCACAGCTAGTGACGCTATGGGGTGACAGTGAATGATGACAAGACAGCAGAGTAATGAATTAAATCATAGGATGAATCATTATTTATACATAAGGAGTTAGAAAAGAAATAGATCGCACCTTCACTGCATTTAGCCTTTTTAAGACAAAATGATCATAGCATAAAGATAGTGTTGTTCTAAAGGGGAAAAGAAATAAAACTTTGTAGTGCAAACTTCAGCATATGCACGCATATATTACCTCCACTAAAAACAATCAACAGTTGGGAGTGGAAAAAATAGTTATTTGATAAGTGAAGGCTTCCTTTTCCAGAAAGCAGTAGTCCACTCATCAATGGTGGTGCGCACCAATGTAATGAGCCGCTTCAAGATTGGTGTGGATCTTAATCACCTCGAATTGCTGTCAGCAGTGAACAAAAAGAAATTAAACCAATAAAATAACTTAAGAAACAAAATCTTGGCAACGAAAACGAAACCACTATATGATAATTAGAGGGGAAGATAAAAAAGGAATCTTGAGTTCGAGTTGACCTGACTGATGATGGACGATGGGAGCAAGAAATATAAGGAGCCAGCGGTCCCCGCTCATCTTAAGTTCCTTTCCAATCTTTTTGAACTGGTCATCGTCTTTCCCGATCCGTGTTCCTCCGCAACAGCACTTCATACACCTGGTAGCCGAAGAAACCCAAAAAAAATTCAAGGAACCACAAAGAGAAGACAAAAAGAACGCTCTTCTTGGAAAAAAACAGCGAATCTTTATTTCAACAAACCTTAATCAAAAGATCACGAACCAAAAGACCAAGAAAACCCATCAATGCCTCTTCTTAAAAGAAGAAACAAGAAACATGTTTCTTGAAAAAAAAAAATCAAGAAACCTTCTTGGTTCGAATTCTTGACATTCCCTCTTCTGCTTCTTGGCTGAGGCTCCCGGTCCTTCATCATCCGCCGTCTCCGATGGCCTTCTCAAGGGATTCACGGCGGCCGGAGTAGCCATCGCTGGCGGACGAGGAAATTTAGAAGGGAAGAGAGGAGGAGGAGAGGGATGCAAGGTTCCCCTAAAGAGGGCTCTGATAGCTTTTCAGGAGGAGGAGGAGAAAAGACGAGAGATGTTGGAAAGAGATGGGAGAGACTCAGAAAGTGCTCCGTTTCCAATCGGGGGTCTTCGGGGTTTGGCATCAGCGAGGTGTAGACCCGGAGAAGAGCAACCCTCGTCACCAACACCGTCTCACGGTGTGGTTTATATAGCGGACTTTCCCTCCTCCTGTAATGACCTCGACCAGACCTCCTAAGTACGCGCGCATTGTTAGGTAGTAGGGCCCACGCGTCCAACGGGTTCGCGTTGTATCTGGCGACCTAAAACGTTGGATCTGGACCTGCACAGCTGTCAAAGCAATCCGAGACCTTTTTAGGCGCCTATTGCATGATCCAATGGTGGATATCGCGATCGAAGTTGAATTTTTTTTTTGATAAAAAAAATAGATTGAAAGAAAATATCCAACATAACTATCTCCTTTGGTCGTTATCAATAAGAATCTCGATCTGTTAGAAGAATGTCCGATACGAGATACGAGACGATCATAAAAATAACTCAATCTCTACCCATCATATCCAAATGGACCAGATAAGTACGTCATTCTCAACACCATCAAAACATCAAAGAAACCAGATACCACTCTACGAATTTGCATACAGATATCAAAATTTAATCTTTATTTAATCAGTTTATAGATTTGAATCTTGAACGTGGAGACAAGGGGTTAACGGCCGTTCCAATTGGACTATCACTACGATATTAAATTGAATCATTCTTTCACGCGAAAGATACAACCCGAGCCCCACATCCAGTTGACGATTGAAACAATTTACAGCGGGGCCGAAGATAAGACTTTCGCAGTGTGCTTTGCATTTCGGTTGCCCTCTTGTTCCTTGTTTGTTTGTTTTTCCCCTCTCTTCCCCTCTTCTTTGTATAAGATGGATAATTCATTACACAGTATAAGTACGTCTAACAACATTGGAAAACAAAATATAGCTATAGGAAAGAAGAATGAATGATGTCTCGCCCACATAATATCACTCGGGATGCAAACTGGTCGTGACTTTATTAGCATCATGATAGACAAAAGTGGCCCGCAATTCAATGCTTCCCTTCATCAGTTTGCAGATGTCTTGCAGCAACATATGCGTACAACTTGCATTCATTTAACTTTGGATCCAGCCAATTATCGTGACTGAGTCATCTTCTATGATCAACCTAAGGATGGGCCTATAAATGATGACCTTTCAAACTGTCCTCAACTCAACTCAACACTTGAAACAGAGATGTCATAGAAGAAACTATTGCCAGCCATCACAAATTTAGAGATGAAATCTCAGATCACAAATCATGTACCTCCAATGTTGCCGCCATTTGTCATGCTACCATTAAAGTTCATTTTGAAAAAATTTGAAGGCGAGGGGCTCTCAAGTAACGAGAACTATTCAAATTTCTACAAGGGTTAAACAAGAGTCCAAAGATCCCTCACCATCACAGGCTCTCCAATGGAATGGGACTGAATGATTCCACGGCTCTCTTCAAAATAAATCTCAAAGATTGACTTCTTCTCTCAAAAATGGGGGCATTCTCACTGAGCCAAATGTAGTAGGCAATATAAGCAATTTTGATATCCTGATAGTTGGTGGTTGTTCTCCTCGTAGATCCCACCAACGAGACCAGATAGGAATCAACGAGGGTCGTAGGCTGCAAAAACCTCCATGAGGTATCAGCAAGCCTCCAACTGAAGTGCTCTCGGACGTGGAAACAGCTCATGCAGCATGGACTCCTCATTAGGATGGTCAACAAGTTGAAGGGAGCCTCAATCCCCATCTCCATAAGGCACTTTTGATTGGAAAATAACCTTAGATAATCTTTCAGGGGAAAAGAGCAACTCCTGGATGAACACTGACCCTTCGGATCCACTCTCTTTGCATTCTTTTGACCGGGCATTTTTTATCGCGCAAATGAACCACGAATGAGTTTCATATATACTTGCTGTGCGTGATATCTTTAAATAGATTATTATTATTATTATTATTATTATTATTATTATTATTATTATTATTATTATTTATTTTTATGGTTTTGGATATTGTTTGTTTTGCCGGCCTGCCAGCAATGTTTAAAACTTTAGGTATACAGTTGTATGTTTTGTTGATGGTGGGAAATATAATCACCCCCAAGGTGATGGTGGGATCTCCCTTTATTGACGTAGTATGTATCATCTTCTTTCTTTTACTAATAATATGAACACAGGGAGAATCAACCCATGGATCCACGAAGTCAACCGAAAAAAAAGGGAAAAGCCACAATTGTAAAGAGAAACTTTAGCTTCTATTCAATGTGAATCAACCCATAAATCCATTAAATAAACTCAAAAATCCAAAAAACAACGCCTCCACCTCCACAATAGAAAAAACTCTTAGCTTCTGTTGGGATATACCGACTGACCCCTATATGCCGACTTATCTTCGGAACGGTTCGATCGACGTCCGACTCTACCCACCGGACGGACAGACGACTCCGACAATGACTGCCGACGATATCCGACCAAAAGTATGCCGGTCAAACAGGCCAATACTATTTCCAACCGGCCGAACGACCGAACCCATATCACCGACTCACTGTCGGGGGTGGCAGCCGACATCCGACTTCCACAAGGCACCAGATCAGCCGACGGTGTTTTCGAGTCACCATCCGACGTCCCGGCAACCAAATACCGACATATAGTCGGCCAGTCCGTCCAAACGCCGTACAACCGCTATGGGCTGTTGTCCTGCCAAGGACATGCTGTACGACTGCTATGGGACATTGTCCTGCCAAGAACATGGGTTAATTCCAATGACTTGACAACCCACGACGATTTGATAGCTCCCGACGATTTAACAACTCCCCAGTTGTCTACACCATTAATGGCGGGACCATACCGCATTCTACTATAAAACAGGATAAGGCAACAGTTTTGGTGAGCTCTCTCTCTCGTTGAGCCCCTAATTTTTTCACTATTGCCTAGTCTTCTCTCTGACTTAAGCATCGGAGGGTCTCCGCCGGAGGCATCTCCAGTCAGTGAGGACTTTCCTTGCAGGTGCGCGTCCCCGGCGATCAAACGATGAGGGGATTGACCGCAACAGATTTGGCGCGCCAGGTAAGGGGGCTGCGACCGCAGCGGCAGTAAGACAGCGACCTCCATAGAGCTTGAAAAATCTCTCGAGATGACAAAAATCAGGGCTCAGCGATCGAGAGTTACCAGATAGGCGAGGTACTCTTCCCGTCGGGAAGAGGCCCCTCCTTTACCATCCATGACGGAACCCAGCTCTCCGCATCCGGTGGTGACCACGGAGGTACAGATTGCGGCGATCGTGCAGCAAATGACTGTTCTGATGGACGCGGTCAAAAATCTCCAACAGCAACTGATCCAGTTGCCGCAGCGGTCGGCAGAACAACCGACGGCGCACCCGATGCCGTCCAGAAGCAGCCACCGACGCCCGCATCAACTTTCGTCTCCTCCTCAAGAGCAGCCGTCTCAGCACTCCCACCGAGAAGGGGGAAGGCAGCCACGACGCGACACCCATCGGTCTCGACGTCCCTCTCCTTCGAAGCTGGAGCGAGCGAGGAAGGAGAAGCGGCCGCGGACACCATTCGCCTCACTCTCAAATTTGTCGAGAGGTTCGACCCCTGGGATTTCTCAACACCGACGGTTGGACGACTACGAACGTAAGTTCGAAGAAATCGACCGTCGGCTTGCCCAGCTCCAGACGGATGGTTAGAAGTCTTCAAACGACGTCGACTTTCGGACCACCCAACCTCTCTCCCGATTTATCCTCGACGAACCGATCCCTAGTCGGTTCAAGATGCCTCATGTGGAGCCTTACGACAGCTCCACCGACCCAGTTGACCATCTGGAGAGCTACAAGGTTCTCATGACAATTCAAGGGGCAACTGATGCCCTCCTCTGCATCGGCTTCTCTGCCACACTACGTAAAGCTGCCAGGGCCTGGTACTCCGACCTCTGCTCAGGAGGTATCCACTCCTTCGGACAGTTCGAGCATTCTTTCGTGACTCATTTCAGCACCAACCGAAAATCGCCACGAACCTCGGACAGTCTTTTCTCCCTCAAGCAGGGAGAAAATGAGACATTCCGACACTTTGTGGCCCGATTCAATGCGGCCACACTTAAGGTTCGGGATCTCAACGAAGATATGGCTATCTCGACCATGAAGAGGGGGCTAAGGGGGTTCCGATTCACATATTCCTTGGATAAGATCCTCCTCCGGATGTATGCCGAATTGCTGGAGCGCGCGCACAAATACATGCGCACAGACGAAGGAGCTTCCGACCGGCATCTAACCGAGGGCACGGGCCAGAAGAAGAAGCGGAAGAAAAATCGAGCTCCTGTTGAACCCAGCAGGCCCCCGATCGATAAACGGGCCTCGCCGCGACGACGGAGCCTGAGATCGCCCCGACGGTGGAGTCTGAGACCGATGCATCGCAGGTATGACTCCTACACCCCTCTCTCTGCTCCTCGTGCGCAGATCTTGATGGAGATCGAAGGAGCGGAATATCTGCGACGGCCTCCGCCTCTGAAGGCAAAGGGCCACGATCGGAGAAAATACTATCGATTCCATCGGGGCCACGGTCACAACATCGAGCAATGCATCCATCTCAAGGATGAAATAGAGGCCCTCATACGATGGAAATATCTCGAAAAGTATCGAAGGGACCCGTCAACTCGACTCCTTCCCGATCGACGACTCCAACCGACTGAAGAGGTAGCGAACAATCAGCCTACTGCCAGAGTCATCAACATGATCTCCAAACGACTGGATCGAGGGACGACTGCTGAAGGGGAGTCGACGAAGAAGCCATGCCAGGATGATGTAATCATCTTTACAGATGAAGATGCTTGGAGAATCCAAACTCCCCATGATGACGCTGTTGTTGTCTCGACAACAATAGCGAATTATAATGTAAAAAAAATTTTTGTTGATAATGGAAGTTCGACTAATATTTTGTTTTACTCGACCTTCTTCCGAATGCGACTGTCGACCGACCGACTCAAGAGAGTCTCTATGCCCCTAGTAGGTTTCGCCGGGGAGGTCGTCACAGTGGAAGGGAAAATTGCTCTTCCCATGACAGCTGGGGCCGAACCACGATAAAGCACCGTCTACATGACCTTCACGATCGTCCAAATACCTTCGGCCTACAACGTTATACTTGAAAGACCTGGACTAAATACTCTCAAAGCGATAGTATCGACATATCACTTGCTGGTCCGGTTCTCGACTAAAAATGGAGCTGGAGAAATGCGTGGGGATCAACAGTTCGCTCGGCGATGCTTCCAAATTTCAACTCAAAATAATAAATCGAAGGATTTTCTGTCGGTCGACAAGTTGGACCAACGGGAAGAGGAGGAACGGGGTGAACTGGCTGAACAGCTGATTTCCATCCCGATGGCAAAGAATCCTGAACAGGTGATCTGGATCGGGTCGCAACTATCCGACCCGGAGCGACAGCAGCTGATAGAGCTATTGAAAGCCAACGCCGACATATTCGCTTGGTCGGCAGTGGATATGTCCGACATTCCTCCGAAATCAATGACTCACCGACTCAACATCGCCCCTGGCATGAGGCCGGTGCGACAGAAGAAATAGTCTTTCGCCTCCGAAAAATAGAAAGCCATCGACGAGGAAGTAGACAAACTACTCGAGGCGGGCTTCATCAGAGAAACCACATATCCCGATTGGCTCGCCAATGTCGTCATGGTGAAGAAAGCCAACAAAATGTGAAGGATCTGTATCGACTACGTCGACCTGAATCGAGCCTGCCCGAAAGACAGCTTTTCACTGCCAAAGATCGACCAACTGGTGGATGCGACGTCCGATCATCGACTGCTCAGCTTCATGGATGCCTTTGCCGGATATAACCAGATCCGGATGGCGTCCAAGGACGAAGAGCATACGGCCTTCGTGACCGCCAAAGGCCTTTACTGTTACAGAGTGTGCCCTTCGGTCTGAAGAATACCGGAGCCACCTACCAGCGCCTCGTCAATAAGATCTTCAAAGCTCAAATCGGACGCAACATGGAGGTGTACGTGGACGACATGCTGGTGAAGAGCGCACAGGCTTCAGATCATGTCCAAGACTTGGAAGAAACCTTTCACACTCTTCGGCGACATCGGATGAAGCTAAATCCAACCAGGTGCGCCTTCGGGGTGACTTCGGGGAAGTTCCTTGGATTTTTTATTTCTCAACACAAAATTGAGACCAACCTCGAGAAGATAAAGGCGATTATCGACATGCGGCACCCGAACACCAAAAAGAAAATACAGCAGCTCAATGAAAGGATCATCGTACTCAGCCGATCATTTCTCGGTCGGCTGAGAGATGCCTTCCATTCTTCAAAACCCTGAGGCAGACAAAGAACTTCTCTTGGCCGAATGAGTGCCGGCAAGCCTTCAAAGATTTGAAGAAATATCTGACTTCTCCACCCCTGCTTGTAAAGCCAGAGGTCAGAGAAACATTATACCTTTACTTGGCTACCGCCCCAGAGGCGGTTAGTTCGGTACTCGTCTGGAAGAACGAGAGCCAAATTCACCGACCCATATATTATACCAGCAAAGTGCTCCATGAAGCCGAAACTCGATAGTCAAGAGCGGAGAAGATGATATTTGCCTTGGTCATATCAGCGCAACGACTCCGTCCGTATTTTCAAGCGCACGCCATCGTGGTCCTCACCGACCAACCCCTGAGGGCGATCCTGCATCGCCCCGACACATCAGGATGACTGACGAAATGGGTGGTGAAGCTGAGCGAGTTCGACATTTAGTACCGACCGCGATCTGCTTTGAAAGCCCAAGTTCTGGCTGACTTCATTGCGGAATGCCTGACAACCGACCAAATGTCAGAAGACGGGAGCTCCAAAGAAGTTGCGACCTCTGGATATAACCCCGTGTCAACCTGGGTATTACACATAGACGGAGCTTCCAATGCTCAAGGGAGCGGGGCCGGGTTCCTGCTTACCAACTCGGAGGGAGTAGTTACCGAGTACGCCCTCCGATTCAACTTCAAAGCCTCTAATAATCAAGCCGAGTATGAAGCGCTTCTCGCTGGCTTGAAAGTGGTGAAGGAGCTCGGGATCGACAACCTCAGAGTCTTCTCTGACTTCCAGCTGATTGTAGGGCAAGTCAGAGGCGAATTTGAAGCGCGGGATCCGACCATGGCAAAATATTTTCAGAAAGTGAGAGATCTTGTGACGCACCTCAAGTATTTCGAGATCTCCCACATTCTCAAGATGGAGAATGCTCGGACCGACGCACTCTCCAGGCTTGCAACATCCGTCTATGGTGCTTTGGGCCGGACACTCGTAGAGAGTCTCGAGCAACCAAACGTCGACAAGGCTGAGGAGGTGCTACAACTGACGATCGAGCCAAGCTGGATGAATCCGATCGTTCAGTATCTCACTAACGGAACCAGCCCCGAATACCCCGCGGAAGCCAAGCGACTCTGATGGATGACCTCCCAATATGTAATGATGGATGGGCGACTCTACAAAAGGTCGTTCTCCCTTCCCTTGCTAAAGTGCCTGGGACCGACGGATGTGGACTACGCACTCAGAGAGGTGCATGAAGGGATCTGCGGAAGTCACCTGGGGGGCAAATCCCTGGTCTACAAAGTCCTACAGCAAGGTTACTACTGACCCACCATGAAGAAAGATGCGGCTGATTTGGTTCGGAGGTGTGAACCATGTCAAAAGTACGCCAACATACAACACCAGCCTACCAACCAGCTGACTTCCATTGTCGTCCCGTGGCCCTTCGCCCAATGGAGAATCGACATACTCGATCCTTTCCCCCCGATGTCTGGCCAAAGAAAGTTCATAGTCATCGCAATCGACTACTTCACCAAGTGGGTGGAGGCCGAATCTCTGACACAAATCACCGAGCGTAAGATGGAAGACTTTATCCAGAAGTCCATCACCTCTAGATTCAGACTGCCACACACTATCACCACCGACAATGGGCAACAGTTCGACAACCATGACTTCAGAGAGTTCTGTGTGAGATTTCATATCACGCACAAGCTGACCTCGATCGGACATCCACAGTCTAACGAAAAAGTCGAAGTAACCAACTGGACCATTCTACATGGATTGAAGACTCGACTGAACGAAGCTAGAGGCCTCTGGGTCGAAGAATTACACTCGATCCTGTGGGCTTACCGAACGATGCCCCGTGTTCCGATCGGAGAATCTCCTTTCAATTTGGCCTATGGGACGGAGGCAATAGTCCCACTTGAGATCGGACTACCATCGACTAGAGTTGAGCAGTACTGTGAACCAGGCAACTCCGAGTGTCGGAGAGCTGACTTGGACCTCCTACCCGAGCTCCGACGCGAGGCTCAACTCCGAATGGCTTCCTACCGACAAAGAGTGGTCCGATACTACAATGCTAAAGTTAAACCAAAGTTTTTCAGACCTAGAGACCTGGTTTTAAGAAAGGCGGAAGTCTTGAAGCCTCTGGATCAAGAGAAACTATCTCCGAACTGGGAGAGACCCTACAAGATAACGGACACCTGCGGGCCGGACGCTTACCAACTTGAGACCCTAGAAGGGACGGCCATTCTCCGGACTTGGAATGCCGACAACCTAAAATTGTATCATCAGTGAATTCTGTATGCCCTTGTTCGGAATACAACTCAATTTTAAAATCCCAGAGTCTACAAAGTTTGGTTCTCCACCGAGGGTCAGCCCTCGCCAGAAGTACGAGCTCCGACGCTCCGACTTGGATCCAACGTTTCGTTGGGAACCTACAGCCCGATCACCGACGACACATCGAACTCTTACGAGAACCGTTCTGTCTACACAACGGAAAGCCAGCGCTGGCGATGAAACCTCTCTAAGTTGAAGCCGCGCTCCTCCCACAGTCGACTCTCGATCAATGCGGCTGGCTAACTTGCCGACTTAGCTTCGACTAAGAAGGACAAAACGCCAAGATGACCACGGTCGCACTCGCGACATACCGACTTGGTCACGATCGATCGAAGGATATTCGGCTTGCCACCATTTATCATACATCCCGACGTATATGCCCGACCAAAGGCCGGACAACGGATATTCGACTTGTCATCGTTATCCTAACCAAATACATCGGACACTACTCGACTATCAGATTCTACAGAATGATCATGTCAACGAGCTACGTTCGAAGATTGATCGACACTCGACTCGACGTGCACACCCGACCAAGGTCTGGACGATGGACGCTCGACCTGCAGTCGACACCAGAGCTAACTGCGTCGAACGACTCTCGACCATCGAATCTTATGCAACTTGTATGACAGTCAGGATGTCGGCCTGCGATCGGGGCTTACTCTGCTCTTAGCATGGCGCACGCTACTGACTATCTTGATTAACTACGCTGGATCCTACCGAACGTCCTAACGAGATATGTTAGAGCTACGACTTATACACTCGAAGATATCTCGGCGAGACATACACTTTGAACCGCATGCAGGAGAAAATTCGAGAAGTCTTCGATTTCATTTAGTTGAAGTTAGACTTACAAAATTGGACCGAAGTCTGATTACAAGTATCAAAGGTGAAACAAAAACAAAATAAAAACAACGGAGCAGACACTCCGACTACTCGTCGGAATCGACTTCCTGCACTAGGAAGGGTTCGAGAGCGATCGATGTACCCACTCGGGTCGGAGTGGGATCGGAGGTTGGAGCCACCTCACCTTCGGTAGCTCGTTCCATCGGTCCAAGGACGGCCTCCTCCGCAGCCGTCTGATCCTCCGGTATTGGGTCGGCTCCTCCTCTGCGGCTTGGTCCTCCGACCCCGGAGGGACGATGCTGCTCAGGTCAAGTTTCGGGTGCAGCCTCTGAATTGCATCCCGGATGTCCTCGTACCCCACTCGGTAGGAGATGAAGCCGCTCTTGAGAAGCTCCTCCCGATACTCGTCCGAGCCATGGAAGTCCTCCACCGTCCGGCTCAGCACCTCTTTAGCCGACTCCGCCTCCGCTTTCGCTATGTCGGCGTTGGCTTGGGCGGAGGACAGGTTCTCTTTGACCTTAGCCAGATTTTTCAGGCTAACCCGAAGTTGTTTGCGCTCGACCTCGAGCTCACTAATGCAACCGTCCCGCTCACGCCGCAGCCGATGAGCGGAACGGGTCTTGTGCTTGACCTGCTCGCGGGCCGACTGAAGTTCGGCCTCCGAGGCAGTCAGGCCGTCGGTGAGTCGAAAAATCTCCTCCTCGAGTTTGGCCTCGCATTCGACCGACAGCTTCAGCTGTTCCACCAGCGTCGCCTTCTTTACTTCGACGGTTTCCGCCCTATCCTTCCAGGCCGTCTGGACGTCACCGAACCTCCGATACCCGGCCTCCAACTTGGACATGTTGTAGATCAGCTGTAAGTAGAAGGTCGGTCGTCAGAAAAATAAAATAATAAAAATAATAATGGAGAGGAAAGAAAAAGAAGAACTCACTTCGATCATGGTTGGGTAGAATGAAGAGAGCATCTCGGTCACCGGCCGACTTTTCAAGAGCTCCCGATCGGTTGGGAGAATGGTTGCCTGACACAACCTCCTAGCCAAATTGTGGTTGGCCAGGGCCGATGACCCCTTGAGAACCCGAACGTCGGATGATGCGACGCGGACCACCGACCTTGAGTCGTCCGCCGGCACCATCGGAGCCTTCCTCCGATCAGTCACCTAGGCTCGGAGATCGGAGAAGGATGGAAAGCTTGAACTCAACTGAGTTGCTCCCGAGGGCGCGATGGGAGCCGCCGCAGGTCGTTTGGGCTCTCGTGCTTCGACCCGAACCTCTTCCACAGACGGGGCCATCGATACTCCTTCGGCTGCCCCCTCCGCCGCCCCTTCCTCGGACGGCACCTCGGGTGGCACCACCGGCGCTGATAAGGCGATGATCGGTTCAAAGCCCGACGCTCGTTCGATGTCAGGCTGTGCAGCCACCCTCGCAACGGCAGTCGGGGATGATGTCTGGGGCCTCTTGGGTGGCCGCGAAGGTTCGGCCCCGGGCGTCGGTCTCTTCCTCGCCGCGTGCTGCCGAATGTCGGCATCTGTTAGTCTTACTCTCGACGGTATGCCTGCAATTTCAACGAAAGATTAGCACAAGTCCGAAGACGGATGAAAAAGTCAAAAGACGACCGACAAACCGAACTATACCTAAGCGGGGAACCGAACTTAGGCCGACGTCATAGAGAGCTTGTTCGGTGACGAGCTCTCTCTGCTTTGGCACCGACATATCCTTCAATCAGTGAAAGTCCTCTCGGTCTTCTACCTCCATCCAACTGTTTTCATTCGGCTGAGTTCGAGTGTCTTCCCAGCAAGAAGGAAACCTCCAGGGTAACGAAGAAGAAGCGAAGAAAAATTGATTCTTCCATCCGCGGATCGACGATGGAAGATCGGTAATGAACGAAAGGCCCTTCCGAGGATTGAAGAACTACCACCCTCGGACTTTCGGGTGAGGTCAGAGGACGAAGAACGCCCGGAAGAGAGAGATGCGAAGAAAGATCGGCAAGAGCTGACACAACAAAGCGAAGCTAATTATTAACCGAACTGAGTTCGGCGCCAGTTGCGCCAGGCAAAGCCCGTAATAATCCAAGACATTCTGGACGCACTCCGAAATCGAGAAGCGGAGATTTGCCCGAAGGTCCTCAACATAAAAGGCCACCTGGCCCGGAGGCGGGTTGTTAACCCGTCCCTCAGCCCCAGGGGCGAAAAGTCAGAACTGCTCCGGGATACCATATTGTTCCCTAAGCCGTTCGACGTTCGACTCCGAAAGTGAAGAAGCCTCCACCTCCGGGGTCGATCGAGAATCATCTGTCGGATTCTCCGACTGACTTCCTTGAAGAGAGGTTCTAGCCATAACGCTAGCCCCAAGAAAAAAGAATAAAAAGGAGAATGCAAAGGGAGCGAAAATGCAAAGGGACAAAAATGAAAAACTTCGAGAAGAGCTTTCAAAGAAAGAGGACGGAAACAGCTATCTGGGATTGGGGGACAACTCGACAGGGCCTCAGCGCCAAAAACAAGGCAGTAAAAAGTGAAACTTTGGATATGAGTGACCGCATATATATAACGCCCTTCGACGGTCGAGATGAAAGCACGTCGAACGAGGGTTTCCTGGATGTTGGCACGTGGCAGCGCCTGGGCCCTTCCTCGGTCCGACGGATTGACTTACCTGCCCCAGATCAAGCCATGTCGCCTCCATCCGCACGAACGGTTCCGACCCAATAGCCTCCTGACGCGTGGCGGAAAAATCGCGTCTCGAAATTATACCGACGGTGGTTTGCGTTCCCGATGAAATGTCTGACACCGGATCGTCCGTTAGTACGGTCGTTGGAGTCGGAACATGACGTGATGGAAAACCACTCCTTTCGTCCAAGGCCGTCGCCCACGTGGTAACGTGGGCCAACACGACATCAAACTCAGGAGGGGGGGGACAACTGTTGGGATATACCGGCTGACCCCTATATGACGACTTATCCTCGGAATGGTCCGACCGACGCCCGACTCTACCCACTGGACGGACAGACGACTCCGACAATGACTGCCGACGATATCCGGCCAAAGGTATGCCGGCCAAACAGGCCAATACTGTTTCCAACCGACCGAACGGCCAAATCCATATCACCGACTCACTGTCGGAGGTGGCAGCCGACATCCGACTTCTACAAGGTACCAGATCAGCCGATGGTGTTTCCGAGTCACCACCCGACGTCCCGGTAATCAAATACCGACATATAGTCGGCCAGCCCGTCCAAATGCCGTACAACCGCTATGGGCTGTTGTTCTGCCAAGGACATGCTGTATGACCGCCATGGGGTATTGTCCTGCCAAGGACATGGACTAATTCCAATGACTTGACAACCCACAACGATTTGATAGTCCCCGACGATTTGACAACTCTCCAGTTGTCTACACCATTAATGGAGGGACCATACCGCATTCTACTATAAAACGGGGTAAGGCAATAATTTTGGTAAGCTCTCTCTCTCGCTGAGCCCCTGATTTTTTCACTGTTGCCTAGTCTCCTCTCTGACTTAAGCATCAGAGGGTCCCTGTCGGAGGCATCTTCGGTCAGTGAAGACTTTCCTTGCAGGTGCACGTCCCCGGCGATCAGGCGACGAGGGAATTGACCGCAACAGCTTCTATTCAAGGAAAATCAACCCATGAATCCATGAATTGAATCCAAAAGGATCGTCGAACCCAAAAAAAAAAAAACACCATTGGAGGGAGAAACCCTAGGTTAAATTCAGATCATAGATCCACGGATCCACGGCAAAAGAAAAAAAAGAAAAAAGAACTTAGATCACCATCCGAGGTTTACTTTGAGCGGCATAGAAGGGGAAAATGCCTGCTAGGCCTCACAGTCACCGAAGCTACCTAAAATCAGGCTATGAAGGAAGAGTTTGTCTAATCGGACCAATATCATTGTTGGGGAGTAGCTAAGCACTCGAAGACCTCGAGAGATCATTAACAGAATCAACGAGGCATAACGAGAGCCGGATATATAGGTGACCTTTGGGTACTCGCGGGTGGTGCAGAGGAGGTCGTCAAGAGGAGGTGATTCATTGCTCCAAAGGGCAAGTGAGGTGGGAAGTCGAGGGCATGCATAAAGCAACCCCATCACCACTCACAGCGACTTCGGCTTGAAAGTCCAAAGCCGTGAAAGTGGAAAAATAGCTCAAAATAGGAGACATGGTGTCTGCTATTTGGTTCTTCTCTACTAATGTCATGTCACAAGCCTATGTTTTGGATGCCCATACGGCTCCATAGCAAGGTTTCACAATATTGCTGCTTGGATGCATTGAAATCATTTGACTTTTTCTAAATTACCCCTTTTGTTTCTCTCCACTCTCTCCTACCATATCTTTCTGCCTCCATTCCATGCTGCTTTTTTTTTTTTTATGTAAATTGGGATGGTCATGCGAGTATCATGTGTACACATCCTACAAAATCAAAAAAATAAAATATCCTAAAATCCAAGAGGCACTGCCACCATCTGTGTCCGCAACATATCATTTGAATGGTGAGCTATATAAGAGGCAATCCGTTCACAGTATCGTTTGCTTTTCGATAGACATGTCTGCACGCTTATGTCATCCTCTGAATATCATGGAGAAGGGGATGGTGTGTCAACCTCTAGCTGCCCTTAGATCCATGATTCTACTATAGTTATAATTATAATATAATAGTAATTGGACTACATGCAATCAGATGGTTGTTTTAGAGATGGTTGTTTTAGCTTCTTGCAATTCCAATTGCAATAATTGGAGTTGCAATCTACCTCTACAGGCCAAGAAACAACCAGTTAATTGGTTGTGCCATGGGGCAGATGCTGCAGCTTTATTGCTCAAGATGAATATCAATATGATACGAATCCTAGACAAGGAAAGACACCTCATAGGTGAGATTTATTAACATCTCACATCTTTTATCTTCCCATGCCAGGATGTGATTATTAGCTGAAGCATGCCCTAACCATTCTAACAGGAATGGTTATTAGCACCGACATATTCCAGGAATTGGAGCTTAAAGAATAGCTTAGCATACTCCTCCTGCCACATGATGCGGATGTAAATATTTTCTTGACCAAAGTGGATGAGAATGTGAACGTTACCATGCTCAAGCACTAGAGATTACCAGATCAACAAGAGCCCAGCAGTCAAATGTACATGGACGAGAGTAGTGATGTAACTACGTGGAGACAATGTACAAAGCCAAGAGTATATTAATCATATAAGGCGGTATAGTTTGCTTCTATCATAAAACTTTGGTGGTAATCCAAGTGGAGTGAGAACTGGGTACACATTGAACAAAAGTGCAAGATAATCTTCTAGTTATCAAGCCATGGAAGGCCAACCTTGCTCTGAGATCAGACTACTGATGACCTGAACAGAGCTTTCATTATATTGTAACGTGGGCAAAACATTTTGGAATACAGACATGAACAATTTGGATATTGACGAAGTCATTGATTGTTTATGCAAATCGATCAGTCTTATAAGCACACTAAATGGGCAATGGCAACCAATGAGTTAATCACAATACGTTCGAAAAATGACCATGCATTATGTAACGTTAAGTGCTTCTCAGTCTACTTGATATTTTATCAAATCAATCCAATAGCTCTTCATTTAAATAAAGAATGGACAAGATTGTAAAGCACGAGTTAAAAGACAGCGAACCTGACATGAGAAAATTCAAATATTACTGATGATGTCCTTGATCATTTTTGTAAACCAATTTGTCATTCCAAGTAGAGAAGACAATTTCAGCAGAGTCCAAATGAGTTTCCAAAATGACAATTCATTACGCAACATCAACCGCTTTCGAGTCTCCTTCATATCTTGCCAAACTATCCAACAGTCCTAGACTCAAATTAAGTATGGACAAGATTATAAAATAGGTTTTTTCGCAAATTATACAACATTTTATTGAAATTAAATAAAAAGCTAACCTTATTCAAATCAAGTTTCTCGAACGATGCTTTGCGTTTGCTTACCATTGTTCCCTTTCAGCCCGCTTTCGATCTTCTTGGAAGGCATACAACCAACGGGCTTTCGAAATCGAGGTTTCTTGGCCACTGCTCGCTTCAACCTCAGGTTCGTAGAGTTCGTCCCACAGCCAGTGGGGAAGTCCCGGACGGCGGAGACCCATCTCCACTTAGCAAGATTGTATCTTTCTGAAAGAAATCGCTTCTCAGCGTCAGAAAACCCCAGCCCATCTGTACTCCCCTTTGAAACGTCTTCCGATTTCATCGACTCCATCCGATCCAAGAACAGATCTTTTTCTTCTCGGTTCAGCGCCTCCACCTCCTCCTCCTCTGGTTCAGAGAACTCGGAAATTTCTTCGTCTGGCTTGCCCAATCCCCTGGGAAATCTCCGAACGGCGGAGACCTTTAATAACCCGGCCTTCTCCTTCTTCTCGGCGCGGTCTACATTGTTGGGTTTCGACGGCTCCATCGGATCCAAGAACGGTTCTTTTTCCACCAGGGGCGCCTTCTCGGGGTCGGAGAGGTCGGAAAGTTGTTGTCCCCGCCGGCCGCATCCCTTTGGGAAATCGCGGTGGGCAAAGACCTTCCGGCGCTTGTACTTGTCGGGAGCGACGACGGCGGCACGCGTCGACCCCATCGGAGGAGACGAAAGAAACACAAAACCCTAGACGGAGGGGAGGACGAGATGGGAGCGCAGAAAGGCGGCGAAGAAGAGGCGATGAAGGGTTTCTCTGGACGTTCTCCTGGCCGAGAGTTGTGGGATGTGGAGAGAACTAGAGAAGCGAGGCATATAAATCTACGGGGGAGGGAGAGGGGGAGATGCCGTCGTTTTAGGCTTAACAATCACGTGCACGACACGTTCAAAGACGGGCGTCGGACTTAAAGTCGGCACTTGTTGCCGATTTTAAGTGAATATTCACGTCCAACGCGCTCACCTGGTGGGCAGAAGATCCCCCGGACAAACTGTGAACAGTAGGAAGGAATACCTTTTTTTTTTTTTTTTTGATTACATCAAAAGTCTATTTGAGAAATCCGGCAGAATTAGACTGGATTTTCTATTGGAGCCCTCTATTTGGGTGGGTTCAAAACCAACCAAGGGTCCCACTCCGCCCTAAATCCAATGAGAGGAAAAAAAAAAATCATAGATTTTGTTCTTTTAAGTTCCTGTAAACCAACTGATGGCTTTAGTCTAAGATAGAATTGATCTTTAGCCGAATATAGGCTGGACAGGCCAACAAGTCCACCTTCTATACAAGATCTAGCCTAATTTTGTTGGATTTCCGAAACAAGCTCTTAAAATAGAGTCAAACAACGTGGTAGAATTGTCTTTGTACGATAAATTGAAGTCTAATCCACTGGAATACAAAAGCATTATAAACTATGGGTGATGGGGCAACAAGCTCCACGAGGAATCTCTATCTATTTTGTAAATATTGATTTACTGGTTTTCATTTTTCCATGCTGCTGTGGTCCTCTTGGATTTTAAAATTTTTACTAAAATTTAAAAGATATTTTATAACTACAAGCTTGGACTTAACTAACCATGTATGCTCACATCTAGCATTTGTGCAAATCATAGCACCTCTTGGTACTTAGATAAGGCATTGGGGTTTGCTTCCAATTCGAGTTAGCTCCTAGGAAAGGATGGGTATAGGGTAGAAAAGGATGAGCATTAGCCTTTCCTAATCTCACAAAAAGGAAGAAGAAGTTCTCTCATAGTATCATAGAGTTCTTTAATAAGCAATACAAACCAGCAATGGATTGGACTTAGTCCATTGGGCATCACACATCTCTTGATCATCTTTTAGATCAAATCAAGCTGATGTTAGCCCAATTTGTCGAGACCTTTGAATCTAAATTGTGCAAGAATATTATGCTTGACACTTTGCAAGAACTTGTGAGCTAAAGCGCATCCTAATGGAGCACATTGCTTCATCTTTGACGGCTGTTCTTGATTAAAATGCAACGACTCCATGTGCCAGCCTCAGCTTGGATTCTTAACCTAGAAGCTATCACTTTCCTGGAGTATTTATTCACAATTATAGTAGGTTTTCATTTTATATTTTCTTTTAAAAATTTTGAAAACAAAATACGTTGACTAATTGATGGCTTTCCTGTTTCTACCTTCATCTTCTATTGGTATCCTCCTCCTACTCCTTAATCTTATATTGTAGATTTTCTTCATTGCTTTCACAGTATAACCTGAGAAAATCTTCTAATCTATTAATAATTATTTCCTAATCTGCTAATAGTTTCTCAGGCTTACTTTGGGAAAAGAAAAAGAAAAGAGGAAAGACTAAGGGAAGGACTACGCCCCCATTGCATTGGGGAGGAAAAAACATAAAAACTTATTGTGGCCCTTATTAAATCTTCACCCAATAAAGGATTCAAGAATTTTGGCTCTTATCCTTATGAATTCAATTTAGAGAGGAGTGATATTTTACCAAAAAAAAAGAATACAAAATAATCGCATCTAAGCTTTCCAAACACTAGGTTATTAAACGAGGAAAGACTAAGGGAAGGACTACGCCCCCATTGCATTGGGGAGGAAAAAACATAAAAACTTATTGCGGCCCTTATTAAATCTTCACCCAATAAAGGATTCAAGAATTTTGGCTCTTATCCTTATGAATTCAATTTAGAGAGGAGTGATATTTTACCAAAAAAAAAGAATACAAAATAATCGCATCTAAGCTTTCCAAACACTAGGATATTAAACGAGAAACATCATATAGCCACTAAATATCAAAAATAGCAAACATACCTTACATCACAATCATCACTCACAGTAACAATGAGTTTAAATTAATACACAGGATCATTATTCACTTAAATATCTCTTCCACTTCGAATTGGCAAAGGGGGCACATCTTGCTTCTCTCTGGCTACTTCTTGATGCAATCTGGATGGAATGCATGTTTGCATGGCATCCATCCTATTGATGTTTCTATTTCATCTAAGCACACCATACATGTCTCGCCAAATGTTTTACCATCCATCTCCTCTACTTTGATATATCACTCAATGGCTGCCTTTATCAACCCCTTGTTAACAGCATCAATTGAATTATTCCTTTGAAACCAATCAATTTCTTCATAATCATAATAATATGCCGTGTTTGTCCGAACATAAGCTTTAGCCACCATCCAAAGTGTAGAGTGCTCTAGAAAGATGGATTTTTGGATAGCATCTTGCACTTCAGCACAAATCATACTGCAAGTGGATTGACACACCTCGCGGGGTATGTATGGGACATGGTCAATGATGATGGATATATTATCTCGAATAATAGTAAAACTAACATCGATAAAGATAGAGAAGGGCTTGAGCCAATGCTCATAAATCAATGGACAGAGATTTCGTCCTATGGATACAGACCTGGTAGTAGGATGGATTAGTCGGCACCTATTAGAGACACCAAGGTCAAGGTAAAATCGACCATCATAGGATCGATAGCTGACAATGATGGAGGACTCAGAGTTGAAACGTAGAGTTGTATGGCCATAGCCCTAATCAAAATCGTAGGTTTTAGGGTGGAGGCGATGATTGAAAGACATGATGAGCATAGTACCAATGTAGTTCTTCAGGAGAGAAGGAGATTAGGAAGTGCACAGGGTGGTGAATTTTAGCCCTTCTCAATCTCATCAATAATTTCAAAAGCAATGTAAAGAAAAAGATAATATGGCAATTTCTCTTATTTTTTGGTTTAATATATGGAAGGTATTTAATGAATAATTATGAAGTGAATTGAGTAAAGAGTTCAGGTCCTCTCCGCTACAAGTGATTTGAAGAGTGCAATTTCTAATCACCAATTGCCCCTATTTTATGAAATGGTTAGTGATTGGATACGGAGGACATCGCATGGAATGCATATTAATAAGACCACTCATCACCAGCCATTCTGTAATACATAGATGGTTGGTGATTGGGAATGAGATTTTCCTAGTTCAATCTCAAATCGGAGGATCTCAACTCTGAATGGAAAATCATAGCATATAAAGTGGATCAATCAAATATATAGAGAGCTATTTGACCATTGTTTTTTCCTCTTCAGTTAGTCTATTGTTATGATTTAACCGGTACTGATTGACACTCTTGTGGATTCCTTTTTTTTAAATTCAACAAGTGAAAATAAGGTACATTTCATAATATGGAAGTGACACTTTATCAGCCATTGCTAGCTAATCTATTAGTGGCTTTATTTACTTCTCCTTGAACATGCGTGCGTAAACTTTTGGATGATCCAAAAGAGAATAGAGCAAGGCCGCAAGAAATGCCATCAAGCAAATACAACCAAATTAACAATCAAACTATATGGGAGGCCCTTCATATTACAGGTATAGTTGTCAGACATTTCTCTTTTTCTTGATGGAGTCTTTAGATATTTACAAATCACTCAATACTCTCTGCTGTAACTGTTGTGCAAATCTTAAGGTGGCTTGGGATTGTTTTTTCCTCAAAAGAAAAAAAAGGAAAGGAAAATGTTGCCAGCTCTTGGATATTCCATTCCCAATACCAAATAATTATGTGTGTTGCGGTCAATCTCCTCGTCGTCTGATCGTCGGGAACGAGCACCCGCAAAATAAGTCCGCACTGATCGGAGGTGACTCCGATGGGGATCCTCCGACGGTCAAGTCAGAGAGGAGACTAGGCAACAGTAGAAAAGAACTTAGGAGCTCAGAAAGAGAGAGAGAATTAGGACATCGAAAGAAACCCCCCCCAGTACTGTTGCCTTCCCTGTTTTATAATAGAGTGCGGTATGGCGCCATTATTAATGACGCAGACAATGAGAGAGTTGTCAAATCGTCGGAGGCATTCTGAGTTGCCGCGGACTGTCAAGTCGCCATGGGCTTGTCACATCACTGGGATTAATCTATGTCTTTGGCAGGACAATATCCCAAGACGGCTGTGCCGTATGTCTTTGCCAGAACGGCGGCCCACAGCAGTCGTACGGCATTCGGAGGAGCCGACCGACCATACGTCGGCATTTGATCGTGGGGTGTCGGGTGAAGACCCAGGGACACCGTCGGCTGGGGCGGCGCATTGCGGGGATCGGACATCGGCCACCACCCCCGATGGCTAGTCTGATGTGTTGCCAAAGTCGAGGGTCGGGCCGCGTCGTTCGGCCAGTCGGGCTCGGGAAGGATCTTCCCGACCGACATACCTTCGGTCGGACGGTGTCAGTCGGTAGAGTCGGACGTCGGTTGGACGGGCCCGACAATGAGTCAGCATGAGAGTGACCGGCCGGTATATCCCAACAGTTGCCCCCCCACTCCTGAGTCGGATGGCGTGCTGGCTAGCATCCTTGCGTGGGCGATGGCGTCGGGCGAAAGGAGTGGATATCCATCGCATTATGCTCCGACTCTGGCGACCGTATCAACGTTCGGTCCGATGCCAGACGTCTTACAGATGTCAGGCGACTCGTCGGTGTCGGACGTCCCATCGGTGTCAGGCATCCTATTGGGAATGAAAACCATCGTTTCCATCGTCTCTTCGGGAATGCGAACCGCCACGGCCTTTCTGCCGCGTGGCAGGGGGGCCATTGGGCCAGATTATTTCAGGCGGATGAAGGCGACGTGGCCTGATCTGGGGCCGGTGCGTCGAACCGTCGGGTCGAAGGAGGGCCCATATGCCGCCACATGTCACGATCTGGGAGATCCTCGCTGATCGTGCTTTCATCTCGACCGTCAGGGGGCACTATATATACAGGGTCACCTGCATCCAGCTTTTTACTTTTCAAACTTGCTGTCGAGATCCTGGCCGTGTGATCCCTTGCCTCAGGTAATCGTCCCCGTTTCCTCCCTTAGAAAGTCTTTTTTCCTAGGAGCCTTCATCATTGTCCTTTGTCTTCTTCCTCGCTTCCTCGTAGTTCTCTTCCTTCTTCCTCTCATTCTTTGACTCCGGCTCTTAGCGTAATGGCTAGAACATCTCTACGAGGAAGTCGGTCGGGAAACCCGACTGACGATTCTCGGTCGACCCCGGAGGTGGAGGTCTCTTCACTTTCGAGGCCGAATGTTGATCGGCTCCGGAAGCAGTACTGCATCCCGGAGCAGTTTCAGCTGTTCGCCCCTGGAGTCGATGGTCGGGTTAACAACCCGCCTGCGGGCCAGGTGGCCTTCTACGTCGAGGACCTCCGGGCCGGTCTCCGCTTTCCAGTTCTGGAGTTTGTCCGGAACGTACTGGACTACTACGGATTGTGTCCGGCGCAGCTGGCGCCGAACTTGGTTCGACTGGTAGTCAGCTTTGCTCTGCTGTGTCGGTTTTTGCCGACCAATCCTCGCATTTCGCTCTTTCGAGCCTTTTTTGTTCTCCGACTCCACCCTAAAGCCCGAGGGTGGTGGTATTTTAACCCTCGAAAGGGTCTCTCCTTTATCACCGATCTTCCATCGTCGATTCATGGATGGAAGAACCAGTTCTTCTTCATCTCTTCTTCCATTCCCTGGGGGTTCCCTTTCCGCTGGAGGGACCCCCGAATCCAACCAAACAAGAACAGTCAGGTGGAGGCCGGGGACTGAGAAGACTTCCACCGTCTGAAGGATATCTCGGTGCCAAAGCAGAAGAAGCTTGTCACCGAGCAAGCCTTGTACGATGCCGGTCTGAGCTCGGTTCCTCGCCTAGGTCTGTTTTTCTTCTCTCTTTTTCTTTTTCCTTTTCTCTATTTTTTGGTGCTGATTCGCTGTTGAAATTGCAGACATGCCGTCGAGGGTGAGGTTGACGGAAGCCGATATTCGATGACATGCGGCTCGAAAGAGGCCGGCGTCTGGAGCCGAACCATCATGGCCTCCCAAGAGGCCTCAAGTAGCACCGCCGAGCGAGCCGACGGTAGCGGGAGCTGAGTCGGACAGGGAGCCGATCATCGCACTGTCGGTGCCGACAGTGCCTGTTGAAGCCCCGTCCGAGGGACGATCGGCCGAAGGAGCAGCTCCATCCGAGGGGCGGACGGTTGAGGAATCGATCGAGGATGTGCCGGCCGCTCAGCCGACAGAAGAGGTTCGGGTAGAGGCGCGCGAGCCCGAACAACCTGTGTCGGCGGCTGCCGCGCCTTCGGGAGGGACCCAGTCGGGCTAGAGCATGCCCTCCCTTTCTGACGTTAGGGCCTGGGTGTCCGCGTGAGGGAAGGCCCCGATGGCACCTGGCGACGATAGGAGGTCGGCCGGCAGTGGAGCATCGATCGACTCCCCACTTCCCGAAGGGACATCGGCCCTGGCCAACCACGACTTGGCCAGGAGACTATGCCAGGCAGTTATCCTCCCGACCGATATTGAGGCCATGAAGAATCAGCGTGTATCTGACATGATGTCCTCTTTTTACCCGACTATGATCTGGGTAAGTCTCTTTCCTTTTCATTTTTGTTGTTGTTTTTCATAAGTTCGATTTTCTGATGGTCGGCTTTATTTTTTGCAGCTGATTTATAACATATCCGAGCTGGAGGCCGGATATCGGAGATTCGGCGAACTTCGTGCGGCCTAGAAGGATAAGGCCATGGCTGCCGAGGCCGACAAAGTAATATTGGTCGACCAACTGAAGCAGTCAGTCGATCGGGAGGCCCAGCTTGAGGGGGAGATCTTCCACCTCACCGAGGAGGTCTCCCGACTTAACGGTGCTTTGGCCGCTTCGGAGACCGAGCTACAGTCGACTCGTGAGGACGCCAAGCAAAAATCCCGCACTGTTCGTCGGCTACGTCACGAGCGGGACGACTTTGCCAAGGAACTCAAGGCCGAACGCGAGCAGCTCCGAATAAGCTTAGGGAATCTCACCAAGACCGAAGAGAACCTGTCCACCGCTCAGGCCGACGCAGACATAGCAAGGGCGGAGGCGGAGTCGGCGAAAGAAGCCATGTGTCGGGTCGTGGAGGACTTCCACGACTCCGAGGAATACCGGGAGGAACTTCTGGAGAGCGGCTTCCTCTCATACCGAGTGGGATACGAGGACGCTCAGGAAGCCGTCCGGAGCCTGTATCCGGAGCTCGATCTCGGTAGCATCGTCCCGCCAGAGTCGGAGGCCCAAGCCACAGGAGAGACGGTCGACCCGTTATTGGGAGAATGCACTGTCGCGGTGGAGGCCGACGCAGACCAGGCTGCCGAAGGTCAGGCGACGCCAACCCCTGAAGCTACACAGACCCGAGCGGATACACCGATCGCCCCCGATCTTCTCCCGATGGAAGAAGCCGACTCCGGTGATTAGTCGGTCTTTTGTTTTTACTTTTGTTTGGTATACTTGTAATCGAGCTTCGGCCTAACTTTGTAAACTTAGCTCGAGCTTTAATGAAATCAAAACCTTTTTAACTTTGACTTCTTCTCTGTCTCTATGTATCCTGGGATGTGTCTTGTGTGACTCGTCGAAATGCTTTCGAACGCATAAGTCGTAAGCCCAACGTACTAGTTAGGACGTTCGGTAGGATCCCAGGTAACGATCCGAAATAGTCGATAGTGCGTGCCATGGCAAAGGCAGAGCGAACTCCAACTTTAGATCAGCCTCCCGACTGTTGTATGACCCGACAGTCGAGAGCTTAAGTCGAACGCCCGTTGCCCAGACCTTAGTTGGTGGGCATGTTCGTCGAGTCGGGCGTCGTCCGTCCTTCGGGCGTAGCCCTTTGGCCCGATCATCTCGTAGGGTCCAGCAATAGAACAATGTCCGACGCGTTCAGTGGATGACAAGTCGGTCACCCATTGCCCAATTCTCTGTCGGGCGTATGCGTCGCGACGTGCGGTAAACGGTGGTAAACCGAATACCCTTCGACCGATCGTGACCTAGTCGGTGGGTTGCGAATGTGACATTGGTCGCATTGATCTTTTGCCTTTCTTAACCAGAGCCAAGTCGGCAAGTTAGCCAGTCGCCTTGCTCGGGTGCTGGCTGAGGAAGGGGCACGGCTTAAACTTAGGGGGGTCCCATCGCCATCGCCGGCCTTCCACCAAAGTAGATATGTCGGTCGTCGTAAGAGTTCGATGCACTGTCGACGGTTGGGCCGTAGATTTCTAATGGAATGCTGGGCCCGAGTCACGGCGTCGAGGTTTGGACTACTAACGAGCGCCGATGCACCGTTGGAGGGCCGAGATTGTAGACTCTGAAGTTTTGAAGCTAAATTTGCATTCCGAACAAGGATACACAGAATTTACTGATGGTACAATTTTAGATTGTCGGCATTCCAAGTTCGGAGAATGGCACTTCCTTCTAGAGTCTCCAGTCGGTAAGCTCCCGGCCCATAGGCGTCTGCTATCTTGTAGGGTCCTTCCCAGTTCGGAGCCAGCTTTCCTTGGTCTAAAGGCCTCGAAACTTCTGTCTTTCTCAAGACTAGGTCCCCAGGCCGGAAAAGCTTTGGCTTAACCCTAGCGTTGTAGTATCAGACTACTCTCTGTCGGTAGGAAGCCATGCAGAGTTGGGCCTCGCGTCGGAGCTCAGGCAGGAGGTCCAAGTCGGCCCTCCGGTACTCGGAGTTGCCCGGCTCTTGGTACTACTCGACTCTAGTCGATGGTAGCCCGATCTCGAGCGGGATCATCGTCTCCGTCCCATAAGCCAAACTAAAAGGAGATTCCCCGGTCGGGATACGGGGTGTCATTCGGTACGCCCATAGGATGGAATTCAATTCTTCGACCCAGAGGCCTTTGGCTTCATTCAGTCAGATCTTTAGTCCATGCAGAATAGTCCGGTTGGTCATTTTGACTTCGTCGTTGGACTGTGGGTGCCCGACTGACGTCAGTCGGTGCGTGATATGAAATCTCGTGCAGAACTCCCGAAAGTTCCGGTTGTCGAATTGTCGTCCATTGTCGATAATAATGGTGTGCGGTAGTCCAAACCTGAAGATGATAGACTTCTGAACGAAGTCTTCCATCTTTCGCTCGGTGATCTGCGCAAGAGGTTCGGCTTCTACCCACTTTGTGAAGTAGTCAATCGCGACGACTATGAACTTTCTTTGGCCAGATGCCGGAGAAAAAGGATCAAGTATGTCGATCCCCCATTGGGCGAAGGGCCACCGAGCGACAATAGGAGTGATTTGGCTGGTTGGTCGGTGTTGTATGTTAGCATACCTCTGGCATGGCTCGCACCTCCGAACCAGCTCAGCCACGTCCTTTCTCATAGTGGGCCAGTAGTAACCCTGCCGTAGGACTTTGTAGGCCAAGGATTTGCCCCCCAAGTGGTCTCCGCAGATCCCCTCGTGTACTTCTCTGAGCGCGTAGTCCGCGTCAGTTGGTCCCAAACACCTGAGCAGGAGAAGGGAGAATGACCTTTTGTAGAGTCGGCCATCCATTATTACGTATTGGGAGGCCACCCATCGGAGTCGTTTGGCTTCCGTGGGGTCTTCGGGGCGGGTTCCGTCGGTCAGATACTGAATGATCGGATCCATCCAGCTTGGTTCGGCCGCTAGTTGCAGCACTTCTTCGGCCCTGTCGATGCTCGACTGCTCGAGGCTCTCCACAAATGTCCGACCCAAGGCATCGTAGGCCGATGTCGCAAGCCTGGAGAGTGCATCAGCCCGAGCGTTCTCCATCCTGAGAATATGGGAGATCTCGAAATACTTGAGGTGTGCTACGAGATCTCTCACCTTCTGGAGATATTTTGCCATAGTCGGATCTCGTGCCTCAAAATCACTCTTAACTTGTCCCACGATCAGCTGGGAGTCAGAGAAGACTCTGAGGCTGTCGATCCCAAGCTCTTTCACTACTCTCAAGCCAGCGAGGAGCGCTTCGTACTCGGCTTGATTATTGGAGGCTTTAAAGTCGAACCGGAGGACGTACTCAGTAACCACTCCTTTCGAGTTGGTGAGCAGGAACTCAGCCCCGCTCCCTCGAGCGTTGGAAGCTCCGTCAATGTGCAACACCCAGGTAGACCCGGGGTCAGGTTCGGAGATTGCAACTTCTTCAGAACTCCTGCCTTCCGATCCTTGGTCGGTTGTCGGACACTCCACAATAAAGTCAGCCAAGACCTGAGCTTTTAAGACCGGTCGTGGTCGGTACTGAATGTCGAACTCACTCAGCTTCATTGCCCATTTCGTCAGTCGTCCTGATGTGTCGGGGCAGCGCAAGATCGTCCTTAGGGGCTGGTCGGTGAGGACCACAATAGCGTGCGCTTGGAAATACGGACGGAGTCGTTGTACAGACACGATCAAAGCGAATATCATTTTCTCCATCTTTGAGTATCGGGCTTCGGCTTCGTGGAGTACTTTGCTGGTGTAATATATGGGTTGATGAATTCGGCTCTCGTTCTCCCAGACGAGTACCGAGCTAACCACCTCCGGGGAGGTTGCCAAGTAGAGGTACAGTGTTTTCCCAACTTCCGGCTTCACAAGCAACGACGGAGAGGCCAGGTACCTTTTCAGATCCTCGAAGGCCTGTCGGTACTCGTCCGGCCAAGAGAAGTCCTTCGTCTGTCTCAAGATCTTGAAGAACGGGAGGCATCTCTCTGCTGACCAAGAGATGAATCGGCTAAGTGCGATGATCCTTCCGTTAAGCTGTTGGACCTCCTTCTTGGTGCCCGGGTGCCGCATGTCGATGATTGCCTTTATCTTCTCAGGGTTAGCCTCAATTCTTCGTTGAGAAACGAGGAATCCGAGAAACTTTTCCGAAGTCACCCCGAAGGTGCACTTAGTCGGATTTAACCTCATCTGATGTCGTCGAAGAGTACGAAAAGTTTCTTCGAGGTCTCGGACGTGGTCTGAGGTCTGCGCACTCTTTACCAGCATGTCGTCCACGTACACCTCCATGTTGCGTCCGATTTGATCTTTGAAGACCTTATTGACAAGTCGCTGGTAGGTGGCCCTGGCATTTTTCAGCCCAAAGGGCATTATCCTGTAGCAGTAAAGGCCCTTGGCGATCACAAAGGCTGTGTGCTCCACATCTTCGGACGCCATCCGGATCTGGTTGTATCCGGCGAAGGCATCCATAAAGCTGAGCAGTCGATGTCCGGACGTCGCGTCTACCAGCTGGTCGATTTTTGAAAGTGGAAAGTTGTCCTTCGGGCAGACACGATTTAGGTCGGTATAGTCAATGCAGATCCTCCACCTCCCGTTGGCTTTCTTCACCATGACAACATTGGCGAGCCAATCGGGGTACGTGATTTCTCTGATGAAGCTTGCCTCGAGCAGCTTGTCTACTTCTTCGTCGATGGCCTTCTATCTTTCGGGAGCGAAAGATCATTTCTTCTACCTCACCGACCTCACTTCGGGGTTGATGTTGAGTCGGTGAGTCATTGTCTCCGGAGGGATGCCGGACATATCCGCTGCCGACCAAACGAATACGTCGGTATTGGCCTTCAGCAGCTCCACTAACTGCCGTTGCTCAAGGTCGGATAATTGGGATCCGACCCAGACCACTCAATCGGGATCTTCTGCTATTGGGACAAAAACCAGCTGTTCGGTCGATTCGCCCTGTTTCTCCTCTCCCCGCTGGTCCAGCCTGTCAGTCGTCGGGGAGTCCTTCGCTTGGTTACTTCGAGCAGAGATTTAGAAGCATCGCCGGGCGAGCTGTTGGTCCCTGCGCATCTCCCTGACTCCGTTTTTGGTCGGAAATTGAACCAGTAGGTGGTAGGTCGAAACTATGGCTTTGAGGGCATTTAGCCCAGGTCTTCCAAGTATGACGTTGTAGGCCGAAGGTACTTGGACGATCGCAAAAGTTAAGTGGACGGTGCTTTATCATGGTTCGGTTTCGGCTGTCACGGGAAGAGTAATTTCTCCTTCCACCATGACGGCTTCCCCAACGAAACCCACCAGGGGCGTGGAGACTCTTTCGAGCCGATCAGCCGATAGTCGCATCCGAGAGAAGGTCAAGTAAAACAAAATATTATTAGTTGAACTTTCATTATCAACAAAGATTCTTCTTACATCATAATTTGCTATTATTGTCGAGACAACAATAGCGTCGTCGTGGGGAGTTTGGATTCTCCGAACATCTTCGTCTGTAAAAGTAATTACATCATCTCAGTGCGGCTTCTTCGTCGGCTCCCTTTCAGTAGTCATCCCGCGGTCCAGTCGTTTGGAGATCATGTTAATGACCCCGATCGTGGGCTGATTGTTCATCGCCTCCTCAGTCGGTTGGGGTCGTCGGTCGGGGACGGATCGAGTCGGCGGGTTCCTTCAAAATTTTTTGAGATACCCTCGACGTATGAGGGCCTCGATTTCATCCTTGAGTTGGATGCACTACTCGGTGTTGTGGCCGTGGCCCCGATGAAATCGGCAATACTTTCGTCGGTCAAGGCCCTTTGCCTTCAAAGGCGAAGGCCGTCGCAAATATTCTTCCCCTTCGATCTCCATCAAAATCTGCGCACGAGGAGCAGAGAGAGGGGTATAGGAGTCATACCTGGGACACGTCGGCCTCAGACTCCGCCGTCGAGGTGATCTCGGGCTCCGTCGCTCAGGTGAGACATGTCTGTTGGTCGGGGGCCTGCTAGGCTTCTCCTTCGGTCCCTTGGCCTCAGTCAGGCGTCGGTCGGAAGCTCCCTCATCTGCACGCATGTATTTGTACGCACGCTCCAGCAGTTCGGCGTATGTCTGGGGGAGGGTCTTATCCAAGGAGTACGTGAATCGGGACCCCCTTAGCCCTCTCTTCATGGCTGAGATAGCCATATCTTCGTTGAGGTCCCGAACCTCGAGCGTGGCTGCGTTGAATCGCGTCACGAAGTGTCGGAGCGTCTTGTTTTCTCCTTGCTTGAGGGAAAAAAGGCTGTCGGAGGTCCGTGGGAGCTTCCGGCTAGTGCTGAAGTGGGCCACGAAAGCATGTTCGAGTTGTCCAAAGGAGTGAATGCTTCCTGAGCGGAGACCGGAGTACCATGCCCTGGCGGCCTTGCTAAGTGTGGCAGGAAAAATGATGCAAAGAAGGACATCGGTCGCCCCTTGGATCGTCATGAGAGCCTTGTAGCTCTCCAAATGGTCAACTAGGTCAGTGGAGCCGTCGTAGGGCTCCACATGAGGCATCTTGAACCGACTAGGGATCAGCTCATCGAGGATGAGTCGAGAGAGAGGTTGGGCGGTCTGAAAGTCGACGTCGTTCGAGGACTTCTGTCCGTCCACCTGCAGCTGGGCAAGCCGACGGTTGATTTCTTCGAACCTGCATTCGTAGTCGTCGACCCGTCGGTGCCGAGAGACCCCGGGGGTGGAGTCTCCCGACGAATCTGAGAGGGAGGCGGACGGTGCCCGCGGCCGCATCTCCTTCCTTGCTCGTTCCAACTGGGAGGGAGAAGGTCATCGGGACCGATGGGCATCATGCTATGTCCGCCTTTCCCCCCCTCGGTGGGAGTGCCGTGACGGCTGCTCCTGGGGAGGGGATGGAGACCGGTGCTGACGTCGGCGGCTGCTCCTGGAGGGCATTGGGTGTGCCGCCGGTTGCTCCACCGACGAGTGTGGCAATCGGGTTGGTTGTTGTTGAAGGCTCTTGACCGCGTCCGTCAACACGGTCATCTGCCGCACGATCGCCGCGATCTGCGCCTCCGTGGTCACCGCAGGATGCGGAGAGCTAGGTTCCGCCATGGAGAGTGGAGGAGAGGCCTCTTTCCGACGGGAAGAGTGCCTCACCGATCCGATGGCTCTCGATCGCTGAGCCCTGGTTCTTATCATTTTGAAAGGATGTTTCGAGTTCTGTGGAGGTCGTGACCTCCCTTCCTGGTGCGCCAAACCTGTTGCGGCCAATCCCCTCGTCGCCTGATCGTCGGGAACGAGCGCCTGCAAAAGAAGTCCGCACTGATCGGAGGTGACTCCGGCGGAGATCCTCCGACGGTCAAGTCAGAGAGGAGACTAGGCAACAGTAGAAAAGAACCAAGGAGCTCAGAAAGAGAGAGAGAGAGAGAATTAGGACCTCAAAAGAAGCCCCCCAGCATTGTTGCCTTCTCCGTTTTATAGTAGAGTGTGGCATGGCGCCGTTATTAATGGCGCAGACAATGGGAGAGTTGTCAAATCGTCGGAGGCCGTCTGAGTTGCCGCGGACTGTCAAATTGCCGTGGGCTTGTCACATCACTGGGATTAATCTATGTCCTTGGCAGGACAATATCCCAGGACGGCTGTGCCGCATGCCTTTGCCAGAACGACGGCCCACAGCAGTCGTACGGCATTCGGAGGAGCCGACCGACCATACGTCGGCATTTGATCGTGGGGTGTTGGGTGAAGACCCAGGGACACCATCAGCTGGGGCGGCGCATCGCGGGGATCGAACATCGGCCACCACCCCCGACGGCCAATCTGATGTGTTGCCAAAGTCGGGGGTCGGGCCGCGTCGTTCGGCCAGTCGGGCTCGGGAAGGATCTTCCCGACCGACATACCTTCGGTCGGACGGTGTCGGTCGGTAGAGTCGGACGTCGGTTGGACGGGCCCGACAGTGAGTCGGCGTGAGAGTGATTGACCGGTATATCCCAACAATGTGCAATTTCTCAAAGCACTATTTTACAAATAGATGCAGCATCATTTAACTGACTTTCTCATAGATGTATCACAATTAATTACATCGATATTTAGTGCATACATCGACTAGTCTATCACTTGCTGGCAATTTCAAGAAGCTAAACCAAATAACGTGATAAAGATATCAAGCTTCGGTTTATGAATTGTTTATTCTGCTAATTTCTAATACTAACCACTCAAAAGGGCACAGATTCTATATACACGGAGGCAGCATTCGATGTACTTTCTCCACCCATCAAATGTTTCCCATCTGCAACACTTTCACAAATCCGAATGCAAGGCCATTTTCAGGCTTACAGCATGACTGTACATAGTACAATCCAACAGTCTCTTCTTTTCAGGAGTTTGAGAATGTTGCATGAGACTTTCATCCTTGTCTAGCTGAATGCAATGACTGTTTCAGAACTATGGAGGTATGAGAAAGCCTAAGTATGGGGTCAGGAGATACCTGGTGTTTTTCAGGCCGTGTTTTGATTGATCTACATTCATGTGTTCATCCAACAGCAGCAACATGGGGGTCATCCATTATTTCCTGCACAGAAACAAAGATGATCTTTTTCTATTGGAAAAAGGATGGAGATAGAACCAGAAGACCCGTATTAATGTGTGAGTTTTACCGAAATAGTGGCTTCATGCACAAACATTGTACCCTCTCAACTTAAAACAAACATTTTCCACATTCAAAGGTTCTTAGTCTTAGTCTGGAACGCTTCAATGCAAGCTTTGCTAATTTCTCTGCCTCTACAAGTGACCAATCTGATATTGTCAAGTACATCAGTGAAAGAACCTCCTTTAATTGCATTCTCTACATAAAAAAATGAGTCCTCTTGGATGCTTTGCAGCCAGCAATTGAGGGGCAATGATACCCAAAGAAAACAAGAGTGATTTCGGTTGGACCATGCCAGTGCATTGATAATCAGGATCCATGGAATGAAGTAAACCAGAAAGAATGTTTTCTGTGTTCTGCGAGATCATCAGGTACAACATCTGACGTGAGTTTTGACAGTCCAACATCACCACTTTTGCTTACATAATTCCGATCTAACAATATGTTTCCTGGTTTCAGATCAAGGTGAACAATAGGCTCAGGCTTGGTTCCACATAAAAAATCAAGTCCTCAGGCCACATCAAAAATAATTTGAAATCGGATAAATCAAGGGAGCGTCTGTTTGCACTCCCTGTAAATAGCTGACGTCCCAGGCTCCAGTTTTCCATGTTTCATATGCAAGACAAGCCACTTTCAGGGCAGACTCAAGCAGTAACATCATATGCGGATGACAAAGTTGGCTAAGAAGATCAAACTGTATAATATGTGATATAAACAACACCATTTTCTTATCTTCCACCAGGTTTATGAGGGCAACAAAGGGTCAGGACAGCAAAATTGAATAAGCTAGGGTTTTCATCTTATAAAAATAATTATCTAAAAAAGAAGAAAGGGAAAGAAACAATTTTGATGGAAATATAGTGTATTAATCAATTAAACAGACCTCAAGAATTATAGCCTTGTAGCGTACCCCTCTTAGAACTCCTCTTTATGCTACCGAAGAACCATGACAGCTACTGGGGTGTGGCCAAGGTTGCATTTGCATATATCACCATAATTTCCTTCGGTAATCTCCTTGGTATCAGAGAAGTCATCACTCCTGACCTCTATTTCATTCCTTGAGCAACTTCAGCATCTTTTGTCATTTGAGATAAGGGCATCTACCACACTTGATTACTCTGACAACACCTTGCTGGCAACAATTTCTGCTATGTCTATCCAAGGCCTCTTTCGCAAGCTTCTTGTTCCATGAACTTCTTTGATGACCTCCAAATGCTTGGCCAGTTGGCCTTTTCTTCTGCTGCAATCTGCTTTAACATTTCCTCTCTCTCTCTCTCTCCCTAAAAACAAAATATGAACAAGTAAATAGCACAGAGAAGAACGAAGATTTCATGTTTTTGGCATAACAATTCATTTAAACCAGACATCATAGACTAGAAATCAAAAGGTGAACCTTGGCGCAAAGTTAAGGTTGCTCCATTGTGGCTGGGAGGTCACGAGTTTAAAATATAAAAACAGTCTCTCCGCATATGGGGGTAAGGCTACATATATCTAACCCTCCCCAGACCCCGCAATAGTGGGCCATGCACTGAGCCACCTTTTTTTTTAATTAGTTAGAAATAGCACCAGTTAAGATGTGATCTAAGTCTACATCAAAGGGTCAGAAAGAGGAGAGCAACATCTTGTACAAAAATGAAAATGATGGGAAAAAAAACAAATTCTAAATGAAAAGGGCCTAGAAATAGGAGCATCTAGTAAAATCGGAATCAAGAAATAGGATAGAAATTTGTGAATAAACACTAAAAGAATTCATATCCATGAATATGAGTGGAAAATATAATCTAATGCCCCTCTGCCTTCATATGACAGTGTATTCATATGTGCGCAAAAGTCAGGATCAATGAAAAAAAATTCCAAATTTAACCTTTTTCTTAGCATGGACCAGATCTTCAAAAAGCTCAGTTGTACATTGCAAGAGCAAAGTGTTAACTTTATGCTCAACTCTACGACTTCAGCTGGAGCTTTGGACTGCATGGATTATATAAATTAGCAGATGTCAGCATTAAAGTTAATTTATCATCTCATATGTTATACTACATATTGTCAAAGAATTTTTAAAAAAAAAACCAAAAATAAAAAAACGAGGCTTGGTGTAGTGCTAGTCAACAAACAAGATGAAAAATTTCTTCCAGCTGCAGCTGAAAAACAATTCATTGACCTATTTTGTGGAGTGTGAAATCACAAAAGGGATGTCCTTGAAAGAAGCCAAAACATCATATTTCTTCCATGTTTGGGTATTGTCATCCAAGTTTACTTGGCCTCCATTATAAGGTAATAGTGCTGCATTTTCTGAATTTTGGCAAGCATTAGTAGACATGCCGCTTTTGCTGAAGGCTTGAGAGTGCAAATCAACATTTGCCTGTGCTGATATATGTGATGTTCCATTGCTTTGCAAAGCATGCAAGAAGAGATTGTTTGTTGTTCCTTATGCTTTGAGCAAATGATTTGTGACCAATTGTTTGTATTGGAATGCTTATACAGGGCCCTGAATGTAGCAACTATCTAATCATGATGTATCCAGAGATGTAAGTGGAGAATTGTAACAAACTAAAAGTCAGAAAATTATCTGCAAATACCACCACTGACTGATCGACTAGCAAATTCCATAGTGAGCTTCTGGTGTGACTCAATGAAAATATTTCAAGAATTTCGGGCATATTTCAGGACAGTAGTGGGCACATCTGAGCCCTTTATTGTCCTATAAGGTAGCAATTAGAAAGAAAATATGTCAATCCATGAAACATAAGCGAGCAATTGAATCAGAAGAATATGGTATTTAGCCATCAGCTACCAAAAAAGGAGAAGATAACAGGTTCAAAAAAGCACATAGAATGCTGATTTAGAGTTAATGTGAAATTAAATGAAAAAAGAAATACATGGTAAAGGATGGAGAAAACCAGAAATGCTACCATACTAAGAAGAAAATAATCACTAGCAACATGTGGATTTATTATGCAACTGATTTTCTAAAGAGTCTCCACTTTTAAAATATGATACTATTAGTGTCAATAAGAGTTGAGGATCCACAGACTCACCAAGCAAAAAGATTTTGCACCCTTGGTTTCAATTAACTTGGAGGTAAAAAGTGGAGTTGCAGTAATTGGAGTTTAAAGTGACTGTCAACAACCAATTGACATAAGCACCAATAAACAGCTACAAAATCAGCTTAGAAAGAGAAGAATTGAAGCAGGCGCATGGACAATTGGTCTATGCAGCAGAGATCATCTATTTACATATTGTGGCAATTCTAGGAAACATATACTTACGAGCACATTAAAGGAAACCTAAGAGGACTGAGAATCATAAAAGGAAGAATCGTCTGGGATGGCTAGACCATGTGTATAAAGGTCAAAGTGAATGTATTATTGAAGGGTCATTAAAGCTCATTATGAAACCAAATAGAATGGATGAAAATTGGTGAGGATGGATTTGTAGTCACCTCCCTTTGGGAGAACTCAGACTAAGGTGGGAACCATGCCAAAGTAGAATCTATAAACCAGGTTCATGACCATGGGGGATAAAGGTTGATCATGGCTATGCAATATTTACGCATAAACCACAAGTATGGCTAAAGGAGAATTTGGAAGCTGCCATTCCATAGAGAGATGAATTTCACAATAATGAAAAACATGCATAAAGTGGAGCAAAACAAAAAAAATGTAACAGGAGTCACAAGTATAACAGAGAAGAACAAGATCTCACAGACAAGATCTTACAGAAGAAGGACAGTTTCAAATGTGTAACGTAGAAGCTAAGAAACAAGATCAGAGAGAATGAAACAAGAAATCATGATAAACCACCTTCAAAATAGTACAAGATTTGAGGCAGACGGTTATGGCCACTCTGAACACAAGTTTGCAAAAGTTATCATCGAGTCAGGGCTAACATGAGGAGATTGAAATTAATGAGTTTGTCATGATAGTAGATGAGGCATGGAAATTATTCCAGTAAGGACATGTGCTAGGTTATCTTTCCCTTTTAAGGGTCTCTGTCAGAAAATCTCAAAAAAAAATCTGACCTAGTTTCCCTTATCTCTTCTGGAAAACAAATATTAAAGCTTAAATACGGCAAAGTATAAAACATCTCTCCTAGAATGCCCTTATCAGCCAGAGAAGGAGATTTCTTAAAAGCAATGATGCCTTTTTTTCACTTTTCCATTCGCTGATTTGGTAAACAATGTATTAGTAATTAACACTTTCATGATGCATAATCAGATCCCTTGTAACACAATCTCTCCATGCTTCATTCTTTTCTTTACTACTATAGTGTTTTATGTTACTTGTCAAAATAATAATAATAATTTTGGCAAGTTAAGATTCTTATCCAAAATAATACCTGAAGAATAATTTATTCTCTATCTGATGCTGGAAGCATGGCAGGAGAGTGATTGACAGAGATTAAAGGAAGGATGAATGCTATACTTTTCATAGTTAAAGATAGCATGATGAGAAGAATTGGAAGAACTTTCGATAACAGATTTTCCATCTTTTCTCTTTCCCTGTCTCTATGATTTCAATCGCCCAACAAGTTCAAAAGTGTTCCAGTGTGTCTCTATATAATAAGCCAAACCTAACTCTTCACTTGTGACCTGATTTCCACCTTCTCTAGCTTTATTATCTTTCAAAATCCTGGAACTAGTGAATCAAAGCTCAACCATCAGTCAACCTCAGCTGTCAGGAGTACAAACTCCTGCTGATAAAATTATGACAAAGGAAGAAAAGAAAGAAAGACAACTTGAAAAAAATAAATTCCCAATTTTTAGTAAAATTGATTGAAGAAATTAAACTAACAAAGGTAACTCACATTCTGATCCAACTAATGGAAGAGGATCCTGTTGGGATAATCAGATTTGCTCCCCCGATTCTATGTCGGCTACCCAATTCAAGGTCGGCCCTCCTCCCCCCTACTCTGCGTCGACACCCGACTCAAGATCAGTTCCCAATTCTGCGGGGTGATATTGCATGGCTGTGTTTCCAAAATGTTAAGCATGGTCCCATTGGAACCCACGCTATCTTGTCCTGCCCTTTTGAAGGGATCTTCGATGTGACCTCCCCCAAAAGGTCAAGATATTTTAATGCTGAAGTTGAGATTCTGAGTCAAAAAAGAGCATGGAGGTACGTTTATTTCAAAATTAAAGTTAAGATGTTCCTTTAGAACCTAAAGCTTCAGGATATCAATGTATCGTCACCCCGACGTTCTACCAACATCATCTAGCCAAACCATCACTATCTGGCTAAATCAACATCATCTGACCAAAGCAGCATCATAATGACCGAAGTAGAGTCATTACGATCGATTGTCAAACGACCGACTGTCATGGCCGATTGTCGACTGTCATGGCCGACTGCCAACTGTCTAATCTACAATCACGATATCACAATCGTGGGAAACAATCACATACCATAATCATTAATAGGTATAAACTATCCACTAACTCTATGATCATGATCCGATAATAAGGGTTAGCTATCCTTTAGTGCTATAAAAAGTGAGACGACACGTATTCAACGGTTACATCCAAATTGCCTATATAAAAGGAAGGTATGGGGACAGCAAGGGTAAAGCAATTCGATGTTGAAACTCTATCACTACTTATTTTCTACTTACTGCTCGGCCACTTCTCTCTGATTTAAGCATCAGAAGATCCCAGACACAGCTTCGGTTAGTGTGAACTTTTTTTGCAAATGCTCTTCGCCGACACTCCAGGGGATTGGCCGCAACAGATCCCAACACCAAATATCTCACTGGAGCGGCCGCAGGATTCCATCCAACACCGACGTCTCAGCCTACACAGCATGTTCGATCCTTAGCCTCAGAAAGATTAAAAATCCTATCTTTACGAAGATTACCGGAGCAAGGGATCAGCGAAAATCTCACATTTCTTGTGCCGTAGAGCCCTCTTAAACGGGACGAGGACTTCTTGGGACTTCACCTTGAGATCACATGTACATGTCCACCACCTTGCGATCCATTCGCTCGACTGCGGCAAGCTCCCCCAGTGCAGAAGAGACCCAAAACAAAGGGTTATCGAGTCTTGATTCGACAAGAAGAGAAGGGAGGGGGCTCGAAGGGGGAGGGGGTGACGTGAAGGAGGGGATGACCTCGCCGGCGACGCCCGTCATCCGCTGCCGTTTGGCAAGGATAGGGAAGCGGGGAGGAGGACCGGAGGACGAGTGCGGCGAGGCGGGTGGAAGGAAGTTGGTTTGGTTTTCGATTGCGGGGTTAGCCACCGGAAGACCGCAGGCGTAACACAGTACTGATTTCTGTTCTTATAGGGTCCGCAATTTGCCATCAGAAGAGTAATATCTTCTGGCTTCTGCAACCTTGATCCATAGTTTCACATAAAGACTGCAGATAATATGCAGATTCCAGTCTCTGCAGGCATGCGTCAAAGAAAATTATTTTTATATTATCAAAAAACTATTTTCGAAATTCTTGGGTGAATTAATAAAAAAAATTATTTCCTAATCATTAGTTCTGAATGGTGATAGAATTTACAAACATTTCTCTGATCCTCAGATAGAGAATTATTTCCAAGCCTCTAAGCAAACTACTAAAATATTTTTTGAGCCGTGATCACTAATTCAATAGCAAGCAGGCAAAAATTGCAGAACTTGACTTCCGTGTATTAAAAGAAATTAGTTTTTTAGGTTCCATGATGTATTGTTAAACAGTTTCTAGTCCCCAGTCTCAAACAAAAACTACAAACTTTCGCAGTTTCCATGAAGTATGGATTGAAAAATATTTCAGGTCCTTAAAATGAAATATTCTCAAAAACAAGTTTCATGTGGAGTTTGTGGAGTTGGTGAATCATTGCAATCTACATATGGATGTGACTTCAATGAGTTAAAAAGTAGTTTATGTCTTAGATGAATGATTTTCATACCCCTATTCACAAGCTGCATGTAGAGTCAACTAAACAAATTTGTAGACTCCTCATCAATATGATAAAGTATAATTATTTTCAGATTCTGAAGTCAACAAGTTCCATTTTTGGACCCCAATAGCAACTTTCTCTCTATGGATGATCAATTAGTTTCAAATTTCTATGTAGATCTATTGATTATTTGTAGTCTCTATGTGAATATGGCTTCCATGTGTAAAAGAAATATTATTTTTAGATCCCGAAGTCAAATACTAATTATAAACATTTTGTCATCCCTTATCACAAGTATCGTAGAGATTGCAAGCCTTTTGCAATCTCCACATCAGATGGACAAAGTTTATTTACAAGTCATGTAGTGGATAATCGGTTCTTTGCTAGTTAAATAATTCCTTAATCAAAAGCATCATGTATAAAGATCAAATATGATAAATTACACCGCATGGCCACACTTGGAAAGCACCTATTAGTCACCTATTTCTTTAGGAATTTGACTGGATTGCTTGAATTACAAAATTGACCTCATTGCTCAACCACAAGTTCAAAAGTTTCATTAGCCATGATGAAAGGTACAAATTAGTCATAACTAACATTATTAGTTCTTCACTGGCTGCCCATCTCTTAATGTCTCTAGAAATGATATAAAGGTTGGCATAACCTTTATTATTGATATTGTATAATATCATTAAGCTAGCCATGATTTAATCAAAGCAATACCAAAAAAATTGCATTGCATCAACCAATGTGAACCATGGTAGATATAGTTAAATCATGCCCAAGAAACAACAATCTAGACTGCACCGTATATGCTAAGCAGAGTTGAAGCAAGCAACAGTATATAAATATAAATAACATTATTCACATATAAATCCTAATTGAAAAGATTCTTTTGATTATTACACCGAGTAAATCTAGAGCCCTCGTAACCAAGATCAATCAAGTCCATAGTTGAAATAAATGTATGAAATTCCCCAATATCTCTGTCTATATTAAAAGGTTTCCTATCCAACTTATCTTGTGGGGACATAATATAATTAAAATCATCGAGAATGAAAATAAGAGCACCCAAATTCAAGACTTGTCAAGCAGCATGCCAAAGAGGATGATAGACAGTACCTTGGGTACCAGCATAAAAAGACCCTTTGAATGCAATACTTTCTCTCCATACGGTGGATACCACCAAACCAACCTGGTTAGCTAGGTGAAAACTTGAAGAATATCTAGAATTGTTTTGAGTATGATAGTTTATCCAAACAGTCTGATGCGCTTGTCTTAACCATCTAGCCTTGGAGAACGTCTAGAATTGCCTATGACTAGTCCAAACAATCCAATACCTCAATACTAACCATCTAACATGGTACAAGCCTAGCCATTTGTTGTCGAAGGTGGAGATTCATCCCTTGCTCTGAGCCCCTGCATGATATAAGTTTCTGGTTCCGCATGCAGCGCGGTCAGCTTAGGGGCCTGGGCTTCTGTAAAGGATAGAGGGTAGAAAATAGCTCCTAGTTCTCAAAAGCATGCACGTACCTATTTTAAGCTGGTAACTTTATGAAGTTTTCTTCGAATCAAGTCGCGATCGATTTTTAGACAAGGTTGACGTACCCATCTCAATCTCAAGCTACGTACCCTCAATTGTTGCCGCCCTTGCAAGAGAAGGATGGAGTTGGGAACTTGGTTTGAGGGGGTGGAATTGGTCGTCAACTCCCTCTATTCGAGGTATGATGGACGTGCGGCCAGAAGGAAGCCATAGGAAGAGCTAGCATGAAGACCGGCATAGAAAGGAAATTAAAAAAGGATTGAAATGGAAACGTGGAAGACAGAACAAACAGACGTACGTTTGTGCATGGTCAAAGGACTTTTGATGATAGATTAGGGTCGTTATTTTGTTATAGTTGGAAATTTTAGGCCGTAAGGATACGGGAAGAGTGCAAAAGAGGAGGAGAAAGAGGAAGGCAAAGACGAAGAGGAGAGAGGAGAGGAGACGAGACGAGAGACCTCGCTTCCTCTCCATCGCCCTCCTCGGCTCCTCCTGTAATTGCCGTTACTTGTGATAAAGGTCATACAATTTTTAAGTTGGGGCAATCGAAATGCATCTCGGAACACACTCTCTGTCATCTCCACCGACGGGTGAGGGAAGCGGTCCCGCGGCAGTGACGGCAGTGGCGGTGGATAAGGACAAGAATAGCCTGCATGCAGTCAAGTGGGCGGTGGACCATGTCACCGGCGACACCAAAATCGTCACCCTCATTCACGTGAAGATCCGATCTCACCCCCACAATCGTAGGTACCCTCTCTCTTTCATCATCATCACCATCATCATTACTGTCCTTTATACCTTGTAACTCACGACGGACAACGAGATTTGATCCCAACTCTTCCGTAGAAGCGTCAAGATTTTTTTTTTTTTTTTTTTTTATGAGAGATAGAGAGAGAGAGAGAGAGAGAGAGAGAGGAATGGAGGCCTACCCCGAGTTATAGTTCTCTAGGTTCAAACTTTTTCTTTTTTTTTTGGAAATGCAGAACCCCAAGGCCCAAACGGGAACCTCTGGATTTCTAGTGGGGGGTGGAGGAAGCCCCGATACGTTGCAAGAATCAAGAAGCTACTAGCATATGACTGCCCCAAGAAATGCTGTTATGGTCTATAAACTAAGGTTGGCATGTTGAAGGACACCTATCATGCAGTGTCTTAGCCCTCTCATTGCGTTTTAGCCAGCCGAATTATTGTCATATCAATTCGTTATAGAAATTATCTCCTCTGTTTCATCCCCGAAGAAAAATTCAAGTAGCTTCATATTTTTGGGTCATCTTAAATAATGATCTTTAGGGAAGTGTTTGAGATGTTGCCAGAAATAAAGATATCTAGGTAGCGACAGGGCAGCAAACAGAGCCAGCAGTTTGTTTATAAATTACTGTTGATAGCCGGCATATCGAGATGATGATAAGATCAGTCAAAGAAAGATATTATATATGACTCCGAACATAAAGAATAGTTTGTCTTGTGATATATGCCAATGATAATTGGTGTAATTATTAACACAGAGAAATCATACGTATTAATTTCGAAAGAGGATAGGCTTCTGTAATTACAGAATTCAACCAAACATCAGAGTGATTTGAAAACTTGGGGAGAATCTGTTGAGATGGTGAGGGGAGAATAAGGGAAGTCACAGTTCACAACTTCATTTGGTTTCAAATGCTTGATACCAGTTGAATGGTGACTCCTGGCTGCTAATATAGTGGCAGTACACGAACCTGATAGAGAACACGGCAATCAGGAACCGCAAATTTTTATTCTGCATGCAGGGTCCAGCACCGATCATCTTGAATAACTCATTTGATCATAATCATCCTCATAGTTGTTATTCACATCTGGCAGAGGGTACTGCAGGGGTTGAAACCAGCACCGAAGCCACACGAGAGCAAGCAGATGAAGAGATAGCACAGCTCTTCCGTCCCTACATCGGCTTTTTTGCTCGTAAAGGGGTACGACTTTAATCCGACACATTGATGATCTTATAGATCTGCATCATCACAATCATATGACTTCGAATCAGTTGATATAAAACATGCTAGTTTATAAAATGGCTCGCTACAAAGTAAAGTTTCATCATTGACATAAAACATGTAACACAGAAATACTCTTTAAATTATCTCTTTCGAAACGTATAAATATTTTTTTTCCGTTTTACAAAACTTGGAACAGTTAATAACAAAGAATTGACTTCATGATAATTAAAGCCATTTTGTAACATCGATCCCCCCCGGAAACCTTCAGTTGCAGCTGAATGAGGTGATTTTGGAAGATGTGGATGTCTCGAAGGCCATCATCGAGTACATCTCCGCCAACCACATCCAGAATATTGTTGTTGGTGCCTCAAACAGGAATGCCCTCATGAGGTCTCTATGACTTCCTGCCTCCATCACTTCCCTCGTGCGTCAAAGCTCTTGGAATTTGAAACCCTTACAAGAAGCAGTTGTTCTTCCTCCCTGCAGGAGATTCAGGAACCCTGATGTCCCATCAAACTTGACTAAAGCTGTGCCAGAGTTTTGTGCGGTGCACGTCATATGCAAAGGGAAGCCAATAACAGTCCGGGCAGCAAAAGGTTCCTCGCCTGCTAATGCTGCCCCTCCAAGACAACCACCAGCAAGGCATCGGTTGTCTCACCAAGCAACAGATGCAGAAGACAGTGTGAGGTAACAAATATGAAACATCAGTTGTTGCAACAAATATTCAACAGCATATATATTATTACCACGTTGATCATTTTTATTTTTAAAGAAAGCATGTGCTGAATGTTCTACTTCTACGCACAATCAGATTGTTCTCAGGAATCCATGAATGCAGTCTCGTTCATGGTGTTATCATAATGTAAATGATAAAAGCATAATAGTCATGCTTTTTTTTTTTTTTTTTTTTTTTTTTGAAATTCTGGATAACAGTTCGATGTAGATGTTAATTTACTGAGAATGTTTTTATTACTAAATTTAGCTTGAATTTTTCCATGGGGAAAAAATGTGTTCATAGAGAACTGCTTTGTTGTATCTGGTGAAACAGAAACCCATTCGGAAGGGCAAGTCTCAGAGGTCTGGGTACGCACCCTGCTTCATTGGAGAGAACATCCTTTGAGGGACAATATGATTACATGAAAACAACCTCCAGGGATAGGCCTCTCGCTGGAGCTAGGTCGGCAAGCAATGCATCATTTGACAGCCTCGACTCCTCTGTCCGTGCGCCAAGGTTTTTCCATGGTGATACTGATTTACAAGACAACATGGGCCTCCAATCCATGGAATTCAGCGACTCACTCGAGTTTTCATCATCAGCATCTTTTGCCAACCATCCTGCCATTGCTGGAGTAAGTGGTTGAAGTACATCTGCCGGGTATCAGGCACTTGTCCTGTATTTTGCTCTTGGCATCCTGACAGGTATCTTTACTGTTGCCAACTTAACTGCAGCAAGATGTTGAGGCTGAAATGAAAAGACTCAGACTCGAGCTAAAACGGACCATGGAGATGTATAATACAGCATGCAAAGAAGCAATCATGGCGAAACAGAAGGTGAGATCGAACAATTAAATGTGGTTTCACCAATCAGCTCCCTTTCCATCGTCAAACCGTGCGGGCTTACAGACAAATGTATTTTTTTCATGACGCAGTCACCCGGAAACTCCTCCACAAGGGGGGCAACCTTTTCCTTAAAACAAAAATCAATAACACAAAATATATAACTCGGTAACATCTTACTAGTTAAGCAAAATAATATGTTTACATGCATTTATGGAGTGTCTTCTGCCATAAGTACCTCACTTAGATATTTATGTACTTCCATTTCTTGTCAGAATTGTAGTTCGTATCAGCATGTGTGCTTATCTTCATTTTCATTTACATACTTCATAGAACAACATTAAAGTTGTATGGTTGCTGACGGGCTGGAATTCAGGCTCGAGAGCTGCAACAATGGAAGATGGACGAAACTCGTATGTTCGAGGAATTAAAGCATGCAGAAGAGACAGCCCTCGCAATTGCTGAAATGGAGAAAGCCAAGTGCCAAGCCGCCATTGAAGCTGCTGAAGCAGCACAAAAGATTGCAGAACATGAGGCGCAAAAGAGACTGAATGCAGAGTTGAAGGCAAAGCGTGAAGCAGAAGAGAAGAAGAAAGCACTGGAAGCTTTAGTTCAAAATGATGTTCGCTATAGGAAGTATACCATTGAAGACATAGAAGTGGCTACCAATGAATTCTCAGCAGCCTTGAAGATTGGGGAAGGTGGATATGGGCCCGTGTACAAAGCTTCATTGGATCACACACCTGTTGCGATTAAAGTTTTAAGACCTGATGCAGCACATGGGAGGAGGCAATTCCTGCAAGAGGTAGAAATTCCCTTACAATTTTCGTAATTATCTTCTAAAAAATTATAGAGTTGCCGTCTATCAACCAAACACAGTAATTGCGTAGCAAAAAAGCTAGTTATCCCGATATAGCAACCTGCAATCATGGCCATACCATCAAAACCATCTTTGAATTATCCGAGGTGGTTTTCTAAATCTTCATTCACTATTACTTTCGATGTCCTCTTACATTCATTAAGGCAAGCCTTTGCCCTCTTTTCAAGTTCCATCTAAGTTTTCCTTGGACTTCCAGTATAGCTCCCATACAGAAGTGATTGACCGTAGCTTAGTTATTTAGGTTTTCTTTCTAAATCCTCATGTGAGGTATTTTATGATCACAAACATTACATTGATTTGGTATATTCAGATTTCACATTCAAGAACGAACGTCCATGACTATCAAACTCTGTTCCAACTATTTCTGAAAGCATTTTGAACCTCCGCTGTGGGATGTTTGCTGGAACTCAATTCTGTCATTAGAAGCATTTCAATTCATTATCAGTATACCACTAAAAAAAAACTCATTATCATGATTGACTTTTTGATTTCTTTGATCCTTTCTGCTTGCCAGGGACTTCTCAAATGTTCAAAAACACACGTCCACGCCATCTCAGTTGCTTTTGGATCACTTTATCTCCCATTTCAAATGAAGAACTAAAATTTAAAGAGGGCTTCCTAATACATGAGACTCCTACCACTAGGGGTCTGGTAAGGATCAGACATGTACAGCCTTAGCTCCATAAGTAGAAGGTTGTTTTTGTGTTTCAAACCAATGGAGCAATCTTAGATTAGAACCTAGAATTTCAACAAAAAAACAAAAAAGACGACCTAAAATTTCTCTTCTTTTCTTAATAACATCTGCTTTGAAACCATTCAGATGTCTTTCCAGCATTATCACTGAATTCAACTAATTCTAAATCTTAATACAGTTCTTTCTATCATGCTGCTCGTTTTGATCTCAAGATAACTACTTAACAAATATCATTTTGTCCCTCCAGGTTGAGGTGCTGAGCTGTATTCGGCATCCCAACATGGTCTTGCTACTTGGTGCATGTCCCGAGTATGGCATTTTGGTATATGAATACATGGACTATGGGAGTTTAGAAGACAGACTCTTCCGTCGAGGCAACACTCCCCCAATCCCATGGACGGTGCGTTTTAAAATCGCCGCAGAGATAGCTACTGGACTATTGTTCCTCCACCAGGCTAAGCCAGAACCTCTGGTTCACCGAGACCTGAAGCCAGCAAACATCCTCCTAAATCGCAATTACGTAAGCAAGATCAGTGATGTGGGCCTAGCAAGACTAGTCCCACCATCTGTAGCAAATAATGTTACACAGTACAGAATGACGTCCACTGCTGGAACATTTTGTTACATCGACCCGGAGTACCAACAGACAGGCATGCTTGGTGTCAAATCTGACATATACTCTTTGGGAATAATGCTGCTCCAGATCATCACAGCAAAGCCTCCGATGGGCCTCACGCACCATGTGGAGAGAGCAATCGAAAAAGGAGCCTTCGAACAAATGCTCGATCCAGCCGTGACTGATTGGCCTGTTGAGGAGGCTCTTTCATTTGCTAAACTCGCTTTGAAGTGTGCAGAACTGAGAAGGAAAGATCGACCTGATCTCGGGACAGTCATCTTGCCCGAGCTCGACCGGTTCAGAAAGTTTGGACATGCATACAAAGAAAATGCTGGTGGCAATATTTTTGGCCCTTCACCACACAGTTCTAACATTTCACAACCGAGAATCAGATCTCACACCACTCAGGTTAGTTTAATTTTTTAATTTTGAAACAGAAACCTTTCAACATCTGTCAAGCAGTGTGAACCAAAATGCAACAACTGTACTGATTTGAGTCGTTTATGTTTGCACAAACAGGATCAGGTATCCAGCAATTCCATTTCTAGTGCTCCATGGTTGTCTTCAGCTGATATCTGAGAGCTATCGTGGCATCAATTGAAAGAAAAACAAGATTTTCATAGGCCGTCCCAGGGGAATCAGAGAAGGTTGGCAAACATAAGGTCTGGATCTTGGGCTATTCAAATGTTGTAATGAGACTGCAACCAACGATGTTCCACATATTGACATTTTGCCTCCTCAAAATACAGGAAATTAAAATCTCCTACAACTTCTGTTGGCATTATTTATATTTTAACATGACTGATCCGCCAACCAGAATCAACATTTCTTCCTTCCACTTTCTTGTATCAGCTTCACACCTGAGGTCAGCCAAGCAAGATAACTCCAAGAATCGCATTTGCTAGAATAAGGTGAATAATGATAACCAAAAAAAAAAAAAGTTTCATTACGTGATATAAAAGAATCATCATATTTCAAATTTTCAATGTGTTAACGTCACAAAAACAAGGATCTTTTTGTCCAGAAAAAGTTTTGCATACCAGAAAAAAAAAAAGAAAAAAAAAAAAGGTGATGTGTTTTCCAGAAAAGAAAACAGTAAACAGGTCTAAGAATCAATCTTCAGATCAACCAATCAGTCAACGTGTAAAGCATGTGCACTGTAACTTCTTTTGCTTTATCATCACACGCTCTTTGGACCTCCTGACAACAGTAGCTATTGCAGTTCCAGGTCATATAAATGCATGCAATCCCAAATCAAACTAATGCACACAACCTGTTCACTAGCAACATGAAAAATAAATAACAGAGCAGTAGAACAAATAAAAATAAAGGCACAAATAACGAAGAAACAAAACAAATTAATGCGATACTTCACAAGAGTAAAGATTAAACTCTGGATTCTTTCTCGTGTATATGTTAAGAACATGTCAAATTTTATCTAGTGACAAGATTGATCATGGAAAATGGAAAACTTAGGCCTCCCAGTACCATAAAACAATGATCAGAAAGAAGATCAAAAAAGTTTTCGGTCCTTCGACCTTGCTTCTTTTTCAGAGAATAGACAATCTACATGAGCAAGAGCCCTGAAATTATCCTCAGATCCAACAGCACTTTCAGAAAGAAGATCAACAAAAGTTTTCAGTCCTTCAACCTTGCTCCTTTTTCAGTGAATAAACAATGTACATGAGTAAGCGCCCGGAAATTATCCTCAGATTCAACAGCACTTCCATTCTAAATATCATTCTATATTTTCTTAAATTGAATTTGAAATGCAACTGCTGAATCTGATAATAGATTATCTACTTTTAGGAAGGGAATTATTCAAAGGGTGCTTGAATTTGAACTTTTTGAAATTATAGAAATAGGATCTCTCCTAATCATATACATTAAGCCACTTCTGAAGTAAATGCCACATATTGTATTAAAAAAATGATAGAAGATCAATTTCTCATACTTATTGAGTTACAGTAATAGATATTGAGGATGAGTACCAAGCAATGGTATTCTATGAATAATTATGTTCTATTTACCAATATAAAACTCTTCATCAAGAAAGAATTATTGGGACTTACCTGGGTATGTATAAATCCACACAATTTAATACTCCATACACATTCAAACAAACACATAAACACACACACACACACACACACACCCACACACCCCTGCAGAATAGATGAAGTTTCAGCATGTGAATGAACATGGCAAATGTTCTTCAACAATATGTAACGGCGAAAGTAACTGGATTTGGAAGATGCCAATGTCCCATTTGTAAGTTGTGAACAACTATTTTCATGTAAGCATGTCGCACGAGTTTGTTACTCCCTCTATGTATACAACTCCCAGGAATACAAGCTAGAATGACAAAAGCAAGCAAAATGAACAAAGTATAAAGGATAAGTAGGTGCAGTCTCTTACATTAATATGGTGCAATATTTGTAGTGCTCCCATTGTGATATTGTCCAAATCATTATCTAGTACACTTTCACAATGCAGATCAGTTGCCTAAATCAACATATATCAATTTTTTCTGTGGTATGACATGTCAATCAAAACTTTGATCCTTTTTATTCTCCTGACTCACACAACTAGTACAAGATTCACTAATCAAGATGTTGAGAGCTCAAATAGTCATCCACCTGTTTATTTAGATATTTATGCCCAAGGATACTTAGGCTGGAGGTCATGACACTTGACATCATTATTATCTTCATACATAATGATGGTTGTCCGGGCCGATAAAGATTTCATCTTTATGCATTCCTCTTTCTCTTGAGAAATACAGTGGAAATTAATTAACTGTCTGCAAGAAGATAAAAAAAAAAACAAGAGTGTGGATATAACAGACACCTTTTAATCATGGTAAAACAGCTATAGGACCTTGAAAATGATTAGATGCTAAAGTTGACTAGTCCATTCAGAAGGGTAAAGACAATTACAATTTTTGTAGTTGCAAGTTCTAGTTGCAGGCCCAACTTAGTGCACAAGACATAAAAATATTAAGCAAAATAAGATCATTGAAAAGTTAATATGCTAATGCCAATGCAGCACTAATGTTAGAATTGATTTCACCGGCATTAAATATTTTAGCTTTTCAGATTGGGGGGAAAAAAGGAATTGTGATTTTCAACTGAATTTTTCCTTCCACAAGATTTCTGGGATTAACAGAGCTGTTAATTATATCTATTTTTAAGACAGCAACCTGAGTTGGATATTATCGACACAGGAAACTATGTAAAACCAGGAAGCATACACCAACAGAGTAATTATATTGCTCGGGAAGCACACATCAACAGAGTAATTATATGAACTACGGAAGTATATATCAACGGTATATCGACACAGGAACCATATGCAAGAATACATGGTATTTAAGCAATTAAGGAATCTTTTACCTCATCAGCACCACTGCCATAATCCCCTTCGATGCCCACCCTCAAAGTCATCCACCATCCACGAGATACTCAGCCATCTATCATCAAGATCCACATTTCTCCACATGGTAAGGATTTCCCTTCTCTGACTGATTCTTGATCAGTTTCGACAAAACATGCTAATGAAATAAAATTAACAGACAGATCAAAAACTTGAATTAAGGTACCGATGTTAACCAGCAGAGCATCAAGATCCTCCCTCTTCCAACATCCTCCACATTGCAACGTTCCCTTTTCTTTCAATTTTCTTTAAAGAAAACTCATTCATGCATTAAAGAAACAGAGTTAAACCAGGATAAAAACCCTAGAAGGCGAAAACCCATTTCAGGATTCGTTGAAGCCCTTAGCTGAACAAGAAACCAAAAAAAAATCCTAGTATTCGAACAAAAAGAAGTAAAAAAAGAAAGAAAAACCTTGAGACATATAGCACATTACGGCATTTGAACGAAACCCTAGCCGAACCAAGAAACAGATGGAGGTGAAGAAGAGAAGAAAGGAAAGAGACGAGGGAGGCGGAGAAGAGATAGAGTATCCCAACATTAAGAGGACGTTCTTCCTTCTTCGTCTCTGTCGACCTCTTCCCTCGCTCTCTCTTCCCCCGCTTGAACCCTTGTCCATTGCTCGGTACGGAGGGCATTCTTTCTTTTCTTTTGTTTTTTTCATTCGGCACATTGCCTTCTTTTCTTCTTTCCTCCATCTCCCCCTTCACCCTCATGCGCTCTTGCGAGCGCTGCCAGAGACGGGGGTCCCTATTTATAAGAGCAGAGATGGCGGTGGGGCCGGGATGCCAGCTGGCATTCCCGTCATGTTAAGTGGGCGGCATTTGCCGACTTCAACCTTCGTGCAATAGTTTGCCGGCTATACACGAAACTTAAGACTTCGGAAATCTAATCCTTCCATCAGAAACTTACAATCAGAGAATGTTAGGTTGGAAGAAATAAAGATCAGAAATCAAAATTAAAATTAATGACTCTCATTCTAATCATTTGGTTGGAAAGAGTCCCATTTCGATTTCGATTCTGATTTCAGAATGAAATGAAAATGACTCGATCTATATAAAATTCAATCCCTATCGTTCTCTATGGATTCAAATTTTTATATTAATTTTAATTATAAATCAAATATTTATAAAAATTTGATCATTTCAATTCTAATTTTAAATTATTTTAATTTTAATTTTTATTTTAATTTTGATTACGAAACAAACACCTCTCTAATTTTTTCTCGACAAAATGCTTCATGCCAAATAAATCTGCAGTTTTGCCGATTTTATAGCAAGTATGTTGGCAAATCTGCCGACTTCATATGAAGTTTGTCGCAGAAGATATTAAAGGTTGAAATAGGAGCAAGGAGGGATGGTGGGGTTCCTTCTCTCCCTCGCGACTTCTCCTTGGTCTTTCTCTTCTTCCATAATACGTGGCGACCACTGCACCAGTCCCGCTTGGTACCGGTGTTATTAATTGCAGAAGAAGTAGAATTGGAAGGTTCTACTTCTTCCGTGGTTAATATAAGCTTCTGCAAGACTATGCTTCTATGAGTTGGTTGAGAAAGATCATAAAGCCAGAAAAGTAATGCGAACCAAATAACATGGGTGAACAGACCTTGGTACCGGCGAAATGGATCTGCATGTATTTATGCGCACATAAAACAGGTACTCGAGAAGTACAACTTCCAAAATAGTCGTTAGTTTCTTTCCCCCTTTTCTCCAAAATTTCAAGTATCCTTGAGTAGGAAATAATTGATCATAACATTTTTGTTATCATATAATATTAACTGGTGACAAAACTAGATTTAGCAAATCAAAACTCTGATTTAGCATAAGGATTAACATAAAAGATTTGGGAACAACAAAAAGGACATATATGCCTTTTAGGGATGCATAGAAGTACAGTCAGAGGGTTCTCGTATGGTACAATATTGCTGGTAAATTTTCACCTGCATGGCTGATGCAACCAGCCATTTTCAGAGAAAAATGGAAAGTTTATGTGAAAATTGAATCTGTTGAACCTATTTAAGTAGAAACCAGTTTTAAGTGAACTACCACGTCTTGATCAGGTTTATCTTTGCAGCATGGTCATACATGTAAGTCTTTAGCATGCATGACATTCTAGATCATCGTCAGATTAATTACCAGCCTATTCAGAAGAGTATTTTGCTGTGATGTACTTGGAAGTGTTTGATGCAATGAGGACCAAAAAGAAACATGGGCTGGCTAATATTCCTTTCTCTGCTTTTCTCCCACTTACTTACAAAAGATGTGTTGAACAAACAGACAAAGATGTCAACCAAAATGGATACCTACAAAGGTGTTTGGATTGTATCTCTTGCATCTTCTTTCACAATACCAATTATTAGATCACATTTTATATGACTTCTAAAATGCAATAAATCTCTTTCCTCTATCCACAACACAAATTACAAAATGGATGAACATGATCCAACAATTGATGTTGCCAAAGAAGATCGATCATTCTTCCATGCAAAAGATGCAATTATAACCCCTTGCAAAAGTTACAAAATATGTAACTATATATGAGGCAAATGGCTCAAGAAAATGGATGGTTGTGATTTGTGATGCACATGTCAAGATACAAAAAGATGTGATTGTGCCTGAGTTTTTAATGCTTATGTGAATTGGAAAATTGCATTCCTTTTTTTTTCCTAGTATATTGTTTCTCTCTCTTAAGGATACTTAAGTGGTTGAGTCATGGTATATTGAATTTTGTGAAAAAAAAATTCCTTTAAAAGTGGACAGCGAAGGAGAAACTAGCAGAAGTGACGTATGTAAGAATTGATCAAATGTGGCACGCATGAAGATGAAATCAGGTCATGATAATACAATGTGAAGAATTAGGCGATATGATCCAAATGATGCTCAATTCAATTCAAATATCTAAATAGTAAAACTGTTCTCATCTATTGAAAAAGATCAAGATTTATCCATATATTTTTTTTTTTTTGGATCAGTGATTTTCCATATTATTCTCCATTAGTGGAATCGTTTTGAACGACAAGTATTCATGATTTTTCTAAACTATTCGTAATTAATTCGTTACCTTTGGAAACACAAGGTCGGCATTGCTTTGCCGACTTTTGAAGATGTGAGCTCCGCACTCATCTCTGTCGGTACTGAACAAATAATAAAGAATTCGGCAGGCGGTCGAGAACCAGAATTTTTTTTTTTAAAGAATAAGCTCAGTATAAATTTCTGTTGGGAGGCGAAGGAAAGGCCCAGAATCCAGCGGCTATGGCGGTCCGGTGCCTCTCCTCTCCTTTCTCCCCTCCTTCGAATCCGGTAAGCCACCCCCCCCCCCCCCCCTTCTTCTCTCTCTCTCTCTCCTCCTTCGATTTGTGGGCGATCCAAACGAATGAAAGCCGAATCTTTTCATCTTTGTTTACAGGTGAACCCTAGAGTCCTCATCTCCAAATCCGTTGGCCTGGTCTCAGCTAATAGCCACCGTCCTTTTGTTACATCAGAAAGGAATCACCGAATTTATTCGCTGAGGAAAGCTAAAGGATCAGCTGAAGGGGATCTTCTCACGAGAGAAGTGGATATTGCTGCCAACAAAGCCGATGGTTAGAATTTTTTTTTTAAAATTTAATGAATCATCCTTTACTATTTCGGTATGGAGAGAATTGAAAATGATAATTTTGGTTCTGCATGTGATATATAATTTTAGCTACAATTAGACATGGGTGAGTAAACTATGGAATTTTTTAATTTAATAGCATATATTTCTTTAGAAAAGAATCCATATATGTTGGTAGAAAATACTAGATATACTTGACAAGACAAGAACCCTTACCTGAATAAGAGGATGTGATCCATTGGACTTTTGCTCAAAGTTGTGCTTGTAATTGTTGATCTGGAAAAAAGTGGGTTGCATATTCGTCTGGTGTGATTTTAGATATTCTCAACTGAGATGAACTGTGCTATACTCCGCAGACTGCAGCAATATGGCTTGGTCAATGGCTATTTTTAATAGCTTGATGAGACATCAATCGTTGTTGCGAAAAACTTATTCAAACTTTAACAAGGCGTAGCTTCAACTTAACAAAATGTTAGGATGAAAACTCAGCTATTATAGAGGAAGATAATGAGACGGTTCTTGATCTGTTAACCAAAAATTCGGTGATGTTGCTTGTTGGACATGGTATACAAATATGTTGAATTTTGCTGCTAAATCTTAACCTACATGCTAAGCCTGCATTTCTCAAACTTGACATGTCAATACCTTGTTTTCCCCCATTCTAGTTCCTTTCTTAAAATAAGTTTTTTGATGTTTGATGCAGATAAAGATTATGGGGTTTTTAGCATTCACCATGTTGGATTGCTGTGCGAAAACCTTGAAAAGTCACTCGCATTTTATAAAGACCTTCTGGGTATGTCGGATGTCATGCTGAATCAATTAAATTTAAGGATGGCAATGGGGTGGGTAACCTGCAAATCCGACCTGCTCCAACCCATGATGGGGTGGGTAAATGGATCGGCTAAATGGGTCAAAGGGTGGACACTGTTAGATCTTTTTATTATGATTATTTTATAATAATATAGAGATGTAGGAATTTTGACAAGAAATTTATTTATAAGATAAGATCTATCAATAGGTAAAGACATATAATATGTCAGGGGTGGAGTAAATTGGGTTGGGACGGGTTGGAGTGGGACGAATAAAGAAAAAAAACAACATCAATAATGAAAATTTAAATTTTATAAATTTATTTAAGTTTAAATGGATTTTCATGGAGTGGGTCAGGATCCAAATTTTTGAAAATATAAAGGGTTTGGATTAAGTTTATAAGCCTGTCAAGGGTTGATGAAGCGGAATGGATCCATGTATCTAACTCATGGAGCGGGTCACAAAAAGGGCTGATCCACACCAAACCCGCCCTATTGCCATCCCTAATTAAATTTACTATTTCCTATCAAAACTTTGTGACAATGTCCTTATGAAATCAGGTCTTAAGATAAATGAAGCAAGGCCACATGAAAAACTACCATATAGAGGGGCTTGGTTATGGGTGGGTTCTGAGATGATTCATTTGATGGAGCTTCCAAATCCTGATCCCTTGACAGGACGCCCTGAACATGGTGGTCGAGACCGTCATGCTTGTATTGCAATTAGAGATGTGTCCAAGCTTAAGGCGATCTTTGATAGAGCTGGTAAGTGTTCAATGCTTAGTTCCTTTCTTCTAGCCTGTGTGAAATGCAAATCTTTCTTCTTCATTGCAAAAGTGTGATTTCGAGGATTAAATCATTTGAATATGGATTGCAAAAAGTTCTTGCAGAACTTTTATGATGGATGTCTAACATGTTGAGGTTGTGCAAGGTGCAACCAAACCGTTACAAGATACTATTTGCATTCATACACATTTGCTGACTAGAAAAGGTCTTCCCTTAATTTTATTGAGTTGCTCATGGGTATGAACGCCATTTTGCTTTTCCTTTTCTGGTTCAAGATTGATGCCAGTCTTGTTTGCTTAGCAACTAATCTTTGTTTCACTATTGTTAATTGTTCCTGCTTGCATATATCAGCTGAAATGAATTATATATATGTAAGCTACAGACTTATGATAGCGTGAGAACAGTTTGATGGATATAGATTTTGAGATGAAGACATACAAATATTCCACCCGGACATCATGTGTCTTATATTACTTTTTCATTTAAGTCAAGAATATCTCTTGAAACATCTGGAAAAGACTTTATAAAGATAGAACTTTCAATGATCAATCAAATTGTTTGACTATATTGGTAGAATAAACATCTGAAATAGGGGATCCTTTGGAATGCAAATCATTTGTTCATTTTCACTCAAATTAGAAGCTTTATTGAAATTCAATTTTGTCAGTTGGAGAGTTTATGTGTCACCAATTTCAATGTTGAACTAGCTTGTAACCCCATGCGATGCATGGGATGCGATTTTTTTTTAAAGAAATATTTTATTTTATTTACCTATTTTATTGTAGCTATTCTATATGTATTTCAAAAATAGTTAAAATAATTAAAGAAAACTGTCTTTTATGCATAGCGTGGATTATAAGCTATCGGACAAATCTTATAAAGATTTGACAACCCTGATTCCGCAAAACCCCTTCCTAAACCCATTATTCTTACTATTTTTATCTTTAACGATTTTTAAACCCTTCCATCTCTCCTTCCCTTTCTCCCTTCGATCCTTGCCTCCCACACCCCCCAACTCTCCCAACGGTAGAGATAAAAATGTTGCCTGTCGGCCACCATAGCAAGCAATGGCAACAGTGTCTTTGAGCTCGGGATGGAATGAAAATATACCAGTGTATGGGACCTAATTATGAAAATACCTCTGACAACTACATTCCCATCTCTTGTAGGAGGCAGCGATAGGCGGCGGCCTTGTGAGATATCGATCGGGAATTGGTTGGCGAGCATACCTCTAATTGATGACTCGTGAGAGATCTAAACTTAAGAAATCGAGAAAAGTCTTTCTTTTTTTTCTAATATTGGAATTTTGAAGATCTAAACTTTAAAAATTTTTCTTTTTTTAAAACAAAAGTTTAGATATCAAAACTTTAGAAATCTTTTTTTTAATTTCTCCTTCCACTTCTCCTTCAATCCTTTACTCCCACAACGCCCAACTCTCTTGATGGCAGAGCTGACGATATCGCCTGCCGGCCACCACTACCACTAATGGCAGCAACGTCTTCAAGCTTGGGGCAGAGCAAGAATATACCAATGTGTGGGATCTGATCACAAAAATAACTCTAATAACCATATTTCCATTTCTTGTGGGAAGAGGTAGCAATAGATGGCTGCCTTGTGAGATTCCGATTAGGAATCGGTAAGCATACCTCCAATTGATGGCTTGCGAGAGACCTAAACTTTAGAAATAGAGGAAAAAATCTTTCTTTTCTTTCATGGTGTTGGAATTTTGGGGGCGATCGACAGAAGGAGGAGGAGGGGGGGAGAGAGAGAGAGAGAGAGAGGAAAAGAGAGATTTGTTAAAACACGAAAAAGATGAAGGGCCACAATTATCTTTATCAAATTTGCGGTTCATGCATGAAATTAAATACTATTTAATAGGTCATTTACTAAATTAAATATTATTTAATAGGTCATTTACTAAATGCATTTTCAAAAGAAAGTCTCTTTATATATCATATATAAATGTGGTATAAAATTGCATTTTCAAAAAAAAAAGCTTTTTCATAGATGCGTGGCAGATGGAGGCTGTGTCAATATTAGAAGCTTCCATTCTTCCAAAAGAAAGTCTTTTCATATACTACATATAAATGTGGTATAAATGCATTTTCAAAGAAGAAAATCTTTTCCATGGATACATGGCAGATGAAGGCTCTACCAACACAGAAGCCTCTATTTTAATATATATCTATGAGATATAGAACTCTTATACCTTAAGCATATGGGACTATTCCTATTGGGCACTCAATCTTGTTAAAGCTTTTAGCTTTCTCAACCATCATGGTTTTTCTCATATAACTTCCTAAGTATTCTAAGAAATAAGAACGTGGAACCAAACACCAGTGCAAGACCCTTCTAATTGAAACTTTAGCGATCTTTCCATAAATAGACGGAGCACTTATCTTGTATTTATCTTTGAAGCTGCAGTGTACACATTAACTCAATTAATATTCTTTCAAGTAAGTTACTTTTCTTTTTGACAGTAAAGGCCTTGATGAAAGTAAGCTTGGTTCAGATAGGTTGAAATACAACAATCTGTGGATCCATCAAATATCTGCACGACCATGTGTCGACATAAGAATCCTGCTTTCTTCCATATGAACCTTGTCACTCACACATTTTATTTGCATGAACTTAAACCCCTCTGTAAGCAATAGAAAATTCTTTCTTATTGATCTGGAAACCTGTTTAACCTATGTCTACATTTTGGGAGAAGCTATAACTAATGCTGCATAAAACAGGTTAGAAATGTTTTGTTTATTTTCCATATAAAGGAAGTTCATATGAAAGTGTAACTTGGGTTTACTGTTTCCAGAAGAAGTGCTTGGTTTTAGGATACTTTGTTGATGTACATGTTAGTCTCCAACAAGCATCACGTGCTGGATCTTAATCAGGACATTCTGTCCCCTTTTTTTAAAACTATGTAAAGTCCTCGTAGACTTCATATGTGACCAGAGAATATGCTTTTTGTGTTTAAGTCATTGTCATGGAAACTAAGAGCAGCCTTGAGTGAATTTTGCTCTTCAGTTCTGTTTACTATCCCGTTTCTTCTGATGCATGGCCACTGATCGCTCGTTCATGTTCAGTCTTTGGAGACTTTAATGTCTTGCCCTTACTCAAAACTGCTGTTGACTAATTTCCAGTTTCTTCTTTAGAATATTTATGTCTATGTATTATTTCTTTGTTGTTCATGATACATGACCACCACAAGTCATTGTCAATACTGTTCTTTGTTAGTTCAGTCCTTGAGAAACTTCAATAACTCAAACCCATTGATTGCAGGAATTAGGTATACTCTCAGCCGTTCGGGGAGGCCAGCAATCTTTACACGAGACCCAGATGGCAATGCACTGGAATTCACACAAGTTGACTGAACGCATCATCTCTGAAAGATCTAAATTCAAACAGCATGAGACATTTATTTCATCTAATGTTCCTCCACTCCCCCAAAAGTGTGTTGTATATAGGTCGTCATAATGATCATCATGATTAAACTGATTGAACGGTATTGTTCATATCTGATATGATGTTCCAGTTAGTTTGAGGTGATATAATATTAATGAAATAGATGCTGTGTTTATATCAGATATAAATTGTTGATCCGTAACAGATTAGGGAGAACAAAAGACATTGTGTCATCCAACAACGTTACAGTCTTGGTCAGGCCTTACTTTGAGAAATCGGTAGGCTCTGCTGGCTCCTGATGCCAAATAAAAGTTTAAAAAATGCTTTGTGGTGGAGAAGAATATTTTTATGGCCTCACTCAATGTAATCTCTTAGCCTACGACAGACATGAAAAAACGCAAGCAGAGATTATGTCAGCATATTGGAGTAGCAAGTTCTTTAAAACAAGAAATTTAAACTGGTTGTTTGGCTGATGCATACCAATCGAGTCGTACCTCACAGGAATAAAAGATTTTGGAACTATCAGTCAGATTCGGGTCTCTTTCTCAAATCTTAAATATATTAGTTATTAACACACACACACACACAAAAAAAAAGGTCTCTCCAACTTTAGAGTAATTTTTGTTGCGGTCAATCCTCTCATCGTCTGGTCGTCGGGAACGAGCACCTGCAAGGAAAGTCTACATTAATCGGAGATGCTTTCAGTGGGGATCCTCCGACGGTCAAGTCAGAGAAGAGGCTAGGCAACAGTAGAAAGGAATTAGGGGAGCTCAGCGAGAGAGAGAGAGAACTAGAGAGGGGGAGTTCAGGGGCTTCGAAAGAACCTCTGCAGCACTGTTGCCTTCTCCGTTTTATAGTAGAGCGCGGCATGGTGCCGTCATTAATGGCGCAGACAATTAGGGGAGTTGTCAAATCACTGGAGGCTGTCAGAGTCGTCACGGACTGTCAAGTCGTCGTGGGTTGTCAAATCGTTGGGATTAATCTATGTCCTCGGCAGGACAATGTCCCAAGGTCGCTATGCCGCATGCCTTTGTCAAGACGGCGGCCCCCAGCAGTCGTACGGCGTTTGGAGGAGCCGACCGGCTAGGACGTTAGGTGAAGACCCAGGGACCTCCCCCCCCCCAACGGTCTATCTGATGCGTTGCGAAAGTCGGAGGTTCGGGTCCCGTCGTTCGGCCAGTCGGGAACGGAAAGAGTCTTCCCGACCGACATACCTTCGGTCGGAAGGTGTCGACTGTCATCGATCGGTGCGGTCGGTAGAGTCGGGCACCGGTTAGGCGGGCCCGATGGTGAGTCGGCGTAAGAGGGACCGATCGGTATATCCCAACAGTAGCCCCCCCACTCCTGAGTCGGATGTCGTGCTGGCCAACGTCCTTGCGTGGGCGGCGGCTTCGAACGAAAGGAGTGAATGTTCATCGCATTAAGCTCCGACTTTGACGATCGTACTGTTGATCGGTCCGGCGCCAGACGTTAGATGTTCCACCGGTGTCAGACGTCCTATCGGGAATAGGAATCGCCGTTTCCGCCGTCTCTTCGGGAACGCGAACCGCCACGGCTTTTCTGCCACGTGGCGGGGGGCCATTGGGCCGGATCCGTTCAGACGGATGGAGGCAATGTGGCTCGATCTGGGGCAGGTGCGTCGAATCGTCGGACTGAGGGAAGGCCCAGATGCTGTCACGTGTCACGATTTGGGAGATCTTCGTTAGGCGTGCTCTCATCCCGACCATTGAGGGGCACTATATATATAGGGTCACCTGCATCCAAAACCCTACTTTTCAAACATGTTGTCCAGACTCTGGCCGAGCGGTCCTTTGCCTCAGGTAGTTGTCCCCGTGTCCTTCCTTAGAGGGTTTTCTAGGAGCCTTCGTTGTCTTTTGTTTTCTCCTTGCTTCCTTGAAAAGCTCTTCCTTCTTCTCCTTCTTCTTTGACTTCGGTTCTAGCATCATGGCCAGAACCTCTCCACGAGGAAGTCAGTCGGGGAACTCGACTGACGATTCTTGATCGACCCCGGAGGTGGAGGTCTCTTCACTTTCGGGGCCGAACATCGATCGGCTTCAGGAGCAGTACTGCATCCCGGAGCAGTTTCGGCTGTTCGCCCCTGGAGCCGATGGTCGGGTTAACAACCCGCCCGCGGGCCAGGTGGCTTTTTACGTCGAGGACCTCCGGGCCGGTCTTCGCTTTTCGGTTTCGAAGTTTGTCCGAAATGTGCTGGACTACTATGGACTGTGTCTGGCGCAGCTGGCGCCGAACTCAGTCCGACTGGTAGTCAGCTTTGCTTTATTGTGTCGGCTTTTGCCGATCAATCCTCGTATTTCCCTCTTTCGAGCTTTTTTTGTTCTCCGACCCTACCCTAAAGCCTGAGAGTGGTGGTATTTCAACCCTCGGAAGGATCTTTCCTTCATCACTGATCTTTCATCGTCGATTCATGGATGGAAGAACTAGTTCTTCTTTGTTTCTTCTCCCGTTCCTTGGGGGTTCTCTTCCCGCTGGGGGGACCCCCGAACCCAACCAAATGAGAACAGTCAGGTGGAGGCCGGGGACCGAGAAGACTTTCACCGTCTGAAGGACATCTCGGTGCCGAAGCAGAAGGAGCTCGTCATCGAGCAAGCCCTGTATGACGCCAGTCTCAGCTCGGTTCCTCGCCTAGGTCTATTTTTCTTCTCTCCTTTTCTCTTTTTTTCTTTTTTTTTGGTGCTGATCCTCTGTTGACATTGCAGATATACCACCGAAGGTGAGGTTAACGGAGGTCGATGTTCGACAACATGCGGCACGGAAGAGGCCGGCGCATAGAGCCGAACCATCACGGCCTCCCAAGAGGCCACAAGTAGCACCGCCAAGCAAGCCGACGGCGGTGGGAGCGGAGCCCGGCTCTGAACGAGCGTCGGATCGGGAGCCGATCATCGCACTGTCAATGCCGACAGTGCCCACCGAAGTCCCGTCCGAGGAACGATCGGCCAAGGGAGCAGCCTCACCCGAGGGACGGGTGGCCGAGGAGACAGTCGAGGATGTGCCGGCCACTCAACCGGTGGAAGAAGTTCGGGCAGAGACGCGAGCCCGATCAACCTGCATCGGCGATCGCTGTGCCCTCGGGAGGGACCCAGTCGGGCTCAAGTATGCCCTCCCTTTCTGACGTCAGGGCCTGGGTGTCTGAACGAGGGAAGGCCCCGATGGCGCCCGATGACGACAGGAGGTCGGCCGGCCGTGGCACGTCGTCCGATGCCCCACTTCTCGAAGGAGCGTTGGCCCTGGCCAACCACGACTTGGCTAGGAGGCTGTGCTAGGCGATCATCCTTCCGACCGACCATGAGGTCATGAAGAACCAGTGGGTATCCGACATGCTTTCCTCCTTCTACCCGACCATGATCCGGGTAAGTCTTTCTCCTTTACTTTTCATTTTCGTCGTTATCTTTTATAAGTTTAGTCTTTTGATGGTTGGTCTTGTTGTTCGCAGATGATTTATAACATGTCCAAGCTGGAGGCCGGATATCGGAGATTCGGCGATCTCCGAGCGGCCTGGAAAGATAAGGCCATGGCCGTCGAGGCCGACAAGGCGGTTATGGTCGACCAGCTGAGGCAGTCGGTCGACTGGGAGGTGCGGCTTGAAGAGAAGATCTCCCACCTCACCGAGGAGGTCTCCCGACTTAACGGCGCTCTGGCCGCTTCGGGGATCGAGTTACAGTCGGCTCGCGAGGACGCCAAGCGGAAGTCCCATACTGTTCGCCGGCTGCATCGCGAGTGGGATGACTCCGTCAAGGAACTCAAGGCCGAATGCGAGCAGCTCTGGATAAGTTTGGGAAATCTCGCCAAGATCGAAGAAAACTTATCCTCCGCCCAGGCCGACGCAGACATAGCGAGGGTGGAGGCAGAGTTGGCGAGAGAGGCCATAGGTCGGGCTGTGGAGGACTTCTGCGGCTCCGATGAATACCGGGAAAAACTTCTGGAGAGCGGCTTTCTCTCATACCGAGTAGGGTACGAGGATGCTCGAGAAGCCATCCGAAGCCTGTATCCAGAGCTGGATCTCGACATCATCATCCCTCCAGAGTCGGAGGGCCAAGCCGCGGGAGAGGTGGCCGACCCGTCGTCGGGAGATCGCACCACCGTGGAGGAGGCCGACGCAGACTAAGCTGCCAAAGGCGATGCGGCTTCGACCCCCGATGCTACCTCGGCCCGAGCAGATACGCCGACCGTCCCCGGACTACTCCCAATAGAGGAAGCCGACTCCGGCGAGTAGTCGGAGCTTGTTCTGTCCTTTTATTTTTGTTTATTGTACTTGTAATCGGGCTCCGGCCCAATTTTGTAAACTTAGTTCAAGTTTGAATGAAATCAAAATCTTTTCAACTTTTTTCTGTCTTTATGTATCTTGAGATGTGTCGTGTATGCCTTGCCGAAACGCTTTCAAACGTATAAGTCGTAGGCCCGACGTACTAACTAGGATGTTCGGTAAGATCCCAGGTAGCTAGCCGGATCTGTCGGTAGCATACGCCATGGTAAAGGCAGAGCGAGTTCTGACTTTAGATCGACCTCCCGACCGTCGTATGACCCGACAGTCGAGAGCTTAAGTCGAGCGCCCGTTGCCCAGACCTTAGTCGGGCATATTCGTCGAGTCGGGCGTCGCCCATCCTTCGGGCATAGCTCTTTGACCCGATCATCTTGTAGAGTCCGGTAGTTGAAAAGTGTTCGGCGTATTTAGTTGATGACAGGTCGGTCATCTATTTTTCGATTCTTTATCGGGCGTGTATGGTAAACGGTGGTAAGCCGAATATCCTTCGATCGGTCGTGACCTGATCAGCATATCGCGAACGCGACGTTGGTCGCGTTGGCATTTTGCCTTTCTTGGCCAGAGCCAAGTCGGCAAGTTAGCCAGTCGCCTTGCTCAGGAGCTGGCTGCGGAAGGGGTGTGGCTTCAACTCAGGGAGGTTTCATCGCCATCGCCGGCCTTCCACCAACGTAGATATGTTGGTCGTCGCAAGAGTTCGACGCGCCATCGCTGATTGGATCACAGATTTCCAATGGAATGCTGGGCCCAAGCCGTGGTGTCGGGGTTCGTACTACTAGCAAGCACCGACGCACCGTTGGAGGGCTGAGATTCTAAATTCCGAAGTTTTGAAGCTGAGTTTGTATTTCGAACAAGGACACACAAGGTTTACTGGTAGTATAATTTTAGATTATCAGCATTCCAAGTCCGGAGAATGACGCTCCCTTCTAGAGTCTCCAGTCGGTAAGCTCTCGGCCCGTAGGTGTCCGCTATCTTGTAGGGTCCTTCCCAGTTCGGAGCCAACTTTCTCTGGTCTAAAAGCTTCGAAACTTCTGCCTTTCTTAAGACCAGGTCCCTGAGCCGGAAAAGCTTCGGCTTAACCTTGATGTTATAGTATCGGACCACCCTCTGTCGGTAGAAAGCCATGTGGAGTTGAGCCTCGCACCAGAGTTCGGGTAGGAGGTCCAAGTCGGCTCTCCGACACTCAGAGTTGCCCGGCTCTTGGTACTGTTCGACTCTAGTCGATGGTAGCCCGATCTCGAGTGGGATCATCGCCTCCGACCCATAGGCCAAGTTGAAAGGAGATTCTCCGGTCAGGACACGGGGTGTCGTTCGGTACGCCCATAGGATGGAATTCAATTCTTCGATCCAGAGGCCTTTAGCTTCATTCAGTCGGCTCTTTAGTCCATGCAAAATAGTCCGGTTGGTCACCTCGACCTCGCCGTTGGACTGTGGGTGCCCGACCGAGGTCAGTCGGTGCGTGATATAAAATCTTGCACAGAACTTTCGGAAGTCTCGGTTGTCAAATTATCGTCCATTGTCGGTGATAATGGTATGCGGTAGTCCGAACCTGAAGATGATAGACTTCTGGATGAAATTTTTCATCTTCCGCTCGGTGATCTGCGCCAGAGGTTCGACTTCCATCCACTTAGTGAAGTAGTCGATTGCGACGACTATGAACTTTTTTTGGCCAAATGCCGAAGGGAAAGGACCGAGTATGTCGATCTTTCACTGGGCAAAGGGCCATGGGGTGACAATAGGAGTGATTTGGTTGGCCGATCGGTGTTGTAGGTTAGCATACCTTTGACACGGCTCACACCTCCGAACCAACTCGGCCGCATCTTTTCTCATGGTGGGCCAGTAGTAACCCTGCCGTAGAATTTTGTAGGCCAAGGATTTACCCCCCAAGTGATTTTCGCAGATCCTTCATGCACTTCTTTGAGTGCGTAGTCCGCATCAGTCGGTCCCAAGCACTTGAGCAAGAGAAGGAAGAATGACCTTTTGTAGAGTCGGCCATCTATTACCACGTATTGGGAGGCCATCCATCGGAGCCGTTTGGCTTCCGTGGGGTCTTCAGGGCTGGTTCCGTCGGTCAGATACCAAATGATCGGATCCATCCAGCTTGGTTCGATCGCTAGTTGCAGCACCTCCTCGGCCCTGTCGATGCTCGACTGCTCAAGACTCTCCACCAATGTCCGACCCAAGGCATCGTAGGCTGATGTCGCAAGCCTGGAGAGTGCATCGGCCCAAGCATTCTCCGACCTGGGAATGTGGGAGATCTCGAAATACTTGAGGTGTGTCACGAGATCTCTCACCTTCTGGATATATTTTGCCATAGTCGGGTCTCGCACCTCGAAGTCACCTTTAACTTGCCCCACGATCAGTTGGGAGTCGGAGAAGACTCTGAGGCTGTCGATCCCGAGCTCCTTCACTACTCTCAAGCCAGCGAGGAGCACCTCATACTCGGCTTGATTATTGGAGGCTTTGAAGTCGAACCGCAGGGCATACTCGGTAACCACTCCCTCCGAGTTGGTGAGCAGGAACCCGGCCCCGCTCCCTCGAGCGTTGGAAGCTCCGTTGATGCGCAACACCCAGGTGGCCCCGAGGTCAGGTTCGGAGATTGCAACTTCTCCGGGGCTCCCGCCTTCTGATCCTTGGTCGGTTGTCGGGCACTCCGCAATAAAGTCGACCAGGACCTAAACTTTCAAGACCGGTCGTGGTCGGTACTGAATATCGAACTCACTGAGCTTCATTGCCCATTTCGTCAGTCATCCTGATGTGTCAGGGCGGCGCAATATTGCCCTCAGGGGCTGGTCGGTGAGGACCACGATAGCGTGCGCTTGAAAATACGGATGGAGTCGTTGTGCAGACACGATCAGGGCGAATATCATCTTCTCCGTCTTTGAGTATCGAACTTTAGCTTCGTGGAGCACTTTACTGGTGTAGTATATGGGTTGGTGAATTCGGCTCTCATTCTCCCGAACGAGCACTGAGCTAACCACCTTTGGGGAGGTTGCCAAATAGAGGTACAGCATTTCTTCAACTTCCGGCTTTACAAACAGTGGCGGGGAGGCCAGGTACCTTTTCAGGTCCTCGAAGGCCTGCCGCACTCATCCAACCAAGAGAAGTCCTTCACCTGTCTCAGGGTCTTGAAGAACGGAGGCATCTCTCTACCGATCGAGAGATGAATCGGCCGAGCACGATGATCCTTCCGTTAAGCTGCTGTACCTTCCTTTTGGTGCCTGGGTGCTGCATGTCGATGATTGCCTTTATCTTCTCAGGGTTAGCCTCAATTCCTCGCTGAGAAACGAAGAATCCGAGGAACTTCCCCGAAGTCACCCCGAAGGCACATTTAGTCAGATTTAATTTCATCCGATGTCGTCGAAGAGTGCGAAAGATTTCTTCGAGGTCTTGGACATGATCTGAGGCCTGCATACTTTTCACAAGCATGTCATCCACGTACACCTCCATGTTGCATCCGATTTGACCTTTGAAGACCTTATTGACGAGTCGCTGGTAGGTGGCCTCGGTATTTTTCAGTCCGAAGGGCATTATCCCGTAGCAGTAAAGGCCCTTGGCGGTCACAAAGGCCGTGTGCTCCTCGTCTTCAGGCGCCATCCGGATCTAATTATATTCGACAAAGGCATCCATGAAGCTGAGCAGTCAATGGCCGGACGTCGCGTCCACCAGCTGGTCGATTTTCAGAAGTGGGAAGCTGTCCTTCGGGCAAGCACGATTTAGGTCGGTATAGTCGATGCAGATCCTCCAGCTCCCGTTGGCCTTTTTCACCATGACAACATTGGCGAGCCAATCGGGGTACGTGATTTCTTTGATGAAGCCCGCCTCGAGTAGCTTGTCCACTTCCTCGTCGATGGTCTTTTGTCTTTCAGGAGCGAAAGACCGCTTCTTCTGCCTCACCGGCCTCATTTCAGGGTTGATGTTGAGTCGGTGAGTCATCGTCTCTGGGGGGATGCCGGACATATCCGCTGTCGATCAAGCAAATACGTCGGTATTGGCCTTCAGCAGCTCTACTAGCTGTCGTTGCTCAAGGTCGGATAATTGGGATCCGACCCAGACCACTCGTTCGGGATTCTCCGCTATCGGGACGGAAACCAGCTGTTCGGCCAGTTCGCCCCATTCTTCCTCTCCCCGCTGGTCCAACTTATCGACCGTCAGGGAGTCCTTTGCTTCATTACTTCGAGCAGAGATTGGAAGCATC
>NC_025995.2:122694712-122716921 GCF_000442705.2 Elaeis guineensis
TACCTCGGCCCAGCAGATACGCCGACCGTCCCGGACTACTCCCAATAGAGGAAGCCGACTCCGGCGAGTAGTCGGAGCTTGTTCTGTCCTTTTATTTTTGTTTATTGTACTTGTAATCGGGCTCCGGCCCAATTTTGTAAACTTAGTTCAAGTTTGAATGAAATCAAAATCTTTTCAACTTTTTTCTGTCTTTATGTATCTTGAGATGTGTCGTGTATGCCTTGCCGAAACGCTTTCAAACGTATAAGTCGTAGGCCGACGTACTAACTAGGATGTTCGGTAAGATCCCAGGTAGCTAGCCGGATCTGTCGGTAGCATACGCCATGGTAAAGGCAGAGCGAGTTCTGACTTTAGATCGACCTCCCGACCGTCGTATGACCGACAGTCGAGAGCTTAAGTCGAGCGCCCGTTGCCCAGACCTTAGTCGGGCATATTCGTCGAGTCGGGCGTCGCCCATCCTTCGGGCATAGCTCTTTGACCCGATCATCTTGTAGAGTCGGTAGTTGAAAAGTGTTCGGCGTATTTAGTTGATGACAGGTCGGTCATCTATTTTTCGATTCTTTATCGGGCGTGTATGGTAAACGGTGGTAAGCCGAATATCCTTCGATCGTCGTGACCTGATCAGCATATCGCGAACGCGACGTTGGTCGCGTTGGCATTTTGCCTTTCTTGGCCAGAGCCAAGTCGGCAAGTTAGCCAGTCGCCTTGCTCAGGAGCTGGCTGCGGAAGGGGTGTGGCTTCAACTCAGGGAGGTTTCATCGCCATCGCCGGCCTTCCACCAACGTAGATATGTTGGTCGTCGCAAGAGTTTGACGCGCCATCGCTGATTGGATCACAGATTTCCAATGGAATGCTGGGCCCAAGCCGTGGTGTCGGGGTTCGTACTACTAGCAAGCACCGACGCACCGTTGGAGGGCTGAGATTCTAAATTCCGAAGTTTTGAAGCTGAGTTTGTATTTCGAACAAGGACACACAAGGTTTACTGGTAGTATAATTTTAGATTATCAGCATTCCAAGTCCGGAGAATGACGCTCCCTTCTAGAGTCTCCAGTCGGTAAGCTCTCGGCCCGTAGGTGTCCGCTATCTTGTAGGGTCCTTCCCAGTTCGGAGCCAACTTTCTCTGGTCTAAAAGCTTCGAAACTTCTGCCTTTCTTAAGACCAGGTCCCTGAGCCGGAAAAGCTTCGGCTTAACCTTGATGTTATAGTATCGGACCACCCTCTGTCGGTAGAAAGCCATGTGGAGTTGAGCCTCGCACCAGAGTTCGGGTAGGAGGTCCAAGTCGGCTCTCCGACACTCAGAGTTGCCCGGCTCTTGGTACTGTTCGACTCTAGTCGATGGTAGCCCGATCTCGAGTGGGATCATCGCCTCCGACCCATAGGCCAAGTTGAAAGGAGATTCTCCGGTCAGGACACGGGGTGTCGTTCGGTACGCCCATAGGATGGAATTCAATTCTTCGATCCAGAGGCCTTTAGCTTCATTCAGTCGGCTCTTTAGTCCATGCAAAATAGTCCGGTTGGTCACCTCGACCTCGCCGTTGGACTGTGGGTGCCCGACCGAGGTCAGTCGGTGCGTGATATAAAATCTTGCACAGAACTTTCGGAAGTCTCGGTTGTCAAATTATCGTCCATTGTCGGTGATAATGGTATGCGGTAGTCCGAACCTGAAGATGATAGACTTCTGGATGAAATTTTTCATCTTCCGCTCGGTGATCTGCGCCAGAGGTTCGACTTCCATCCACTTAGTGAAGTAGTCGATTGCGACGACTATGAACTTTTTTTGGCCAAATGCCGAAGGGAAAGGACCGAGTATGTCGATCTTTCACTGGGCAAAGGGCCATGGGGTGACAATAGGAGTGATTTGGTTGGCCGATCGGTGTTGTAGGTTAGCATACCTTTGACACGGCTCACACCTCCGAACCAACTCGGCCGCATCTTTTCTCATGGTGGGCCAGTAGTAACCCTGCCGTAGAATTTTGTAGGCCAAGGATTTACCCCCCAAGTGATTTTCGCAGATCCCTTCATGCACTTCTTTGAGTGCGTAGTCCGCATCAGTCGGTCCCAAGCACTTGAGCAAGAGAAGGAAGAATGACTTTTGTAGAGTCGGCCATCTATTACCACGTATTGGGAGGCCATCCATCGGAGCCGTTTGGCTTCCGTGGGGTCTTCAGGGCTGGTTCCGTCGGTCAGATACCAAATGATCGGATCCATCCAGCTTGGTTCGATCGCTAGTTGCAGCACCTCCTCGGCCCTGTCGATGCTCGACTGCTCAAGACTCTCCACCAATGTCCGACCCAAGGCATCGTAGGCTGATGTCGCAAGCCTGGAGAGTGCATCGGCCCAAGCATTCTCCGACCTGGGAATGTGGGAGATCTCGAAATACTTGAGGTGTGTCACGAGATCTCTCACCTTCTGGATATATTTTGCCATAGTCGGGTCTCGCACCTCGAAGTCACCTTTAACTTGCCCCACGATCAGTTGGGAGTCGGAGAAGACTCTGAGGCTGTCGATCCCGAGCTCCTTCACTACTCTCAAGCCAGCGAGGAGCACCTCATACTCGGCTTGATTATTGGAGGCTTTGAAGTCGAACCGCAGGGCATACTCGGTAACCACTCCCTCCGAGTTGGTGAGCAGGAACCCGGCCCCGCTCCCTCGAGCGTTGGAAGCTCCGTTGATGGCAACACCCAGGTGGCCCCGAGGTCAGGTTCGGAGATTGCAACTTCTCCGGGGCTCCCGCCTTCTGATCCTTGGTCGGTTGTCGGGCACTCCGCAATAAAGTCGACCAGGACCTAAACTTTCAAGACCGGTCGTGGTCGGTACTGAATATCGAACTCACTGAGCTTCATTGCCCATTTCGTCAGTCATCCTGATGTGTCAGGGCGGCGCAATATTGCCCTCAGGGGCTGGTCGGTGAGGACCACGATAGCGTGCGCTTGAAAATACGGATGGAGTCGTTGTGCAGACACGATCAGGGCGAATATCATCTTCTCCGTCTTTGAGTATCGAACTTTAGCTTCGTGGAGCACTTTACTGGTGTAGTATATGGGTTGGTGAATTCGGCTCTCATTCTCCCGAACGAGCACTGAGCTAACCACCTTTGGGGAGGTTGCCAAATAGAGGTACAGCATTTCTTCAACTTCCGGCTTTACAACAGTGGCGGGGAGGCCAGGTACCTTTTCAGGTCCTCGAAGGCCTGCCGCACTCATCCAACCAAGAGAAGTCCTTCACCTGTCTCAGGTCTTGAAGAACGGGAGGCATCTCTCTACCGATCGAGAGATGAATCGGCCGAGCACGATGATCCTTCCGTTAAGCTGCTGTACCTTCCTTTTGGTGCTGGGTGCTGCATGTCGATGATTGCCTTTATCTTCTCAGGGTTAGCCTCAATTCCTCGCTGAGAAACGAAGAATCCGAGGAACTTCCCCGAAGTCACCCGAAGGCACATTTAGTCAGATTTAATCATCCGATGTCGTCGAAGAGTGCGAAAGATTTTTCGAGGTCTTGGACATGATCTGAGGCCTGCATACTTTTCACAAGCATGTCATCCACGTACACCTCCATGTTGCATCCGATTTGACCTTTGAAGACCTTATTGACGAGTCGCTGGTAGGTGGCCTCGGTATTTTTCAGTCCGAAGGGCATTATCCCGTAGCAGTAAAGGCCCTTGGCGGTCACAAAGGCCGTGTGCTCCTCGTCTTCAGGCGCCATCCGGATCTAATTATATTCGACAAAGGCATCCATGAAGCTGAGCAGTCAATGGCCGGACGTCGCGTCCACCAGCTGGTCGATTTTCAGAAGTGGGAAGCTGTCCTTCGGGCAAGCACGATTTAGGTCGGTATAGTCGATGCAGATCCTCCAGCTCCCGTTGGCCTTTTTCACCATGACAACATTGGCGAGCCAATCGGGGTACGTGATTTCTTTGATGAAGCCCGCCTCGAGTAGCTTGTCCACTTCCTCGTCGATGGTCTTTTGTCTTTCAGGAGCGAAAGACCGCTTCTTCTGCCTCACCGGCCTCATTTCAGGGTTGATGTTGAGTCGGTGAGTCATCGTCTCTGGGGGGATGCGGACATATCCGCTGTCGATCAAGCAAATACGTCGGTATTGGCCTTCAGCAGCTCTACTAGTGTCGTTGCTCAAGGTCGGATAATTGGGATCCGACCCAGACCACTCGTTCGGGATTCCCGCTATCGGAACGGAAACCAGCTGTTCGGCCAGTTTGCCCCATTCTTCCTTCCCCGCTGGTCCAACTTATCGACCGTCAGGGAGTCCTTTGCTTCATTACTTCGAGCAGAGATTTGGAAGCATCGCCGAGCGAGCTGTTGATCCCCCCGCATCTCTCCGACTCCATTTTTGGTCGGAAATCGAACCAGCAGATAGTAGGTCGAGACTATAGCTTTGAGGGCGTTTAACCCAGTCTTCCAAGTATGACGTTGTAGGCGAAGGTACTCGGACGACTGTAAAAGTTAGGTGGACGGTGCTTTGTCGTGGTTCGGTTCCAGCCGTCACGGGAAGAGTAACTTCTCCTTCCATCGTGATGGCTTCTCCGGCGAAACCCACCAGGGGCGTGGAGACTCTTTCGAGCCGATCAGCCGACAGTCACATTCAGGAGAAGGTGAGTAAAATAAAACATTAGTCGAACTTCCATTATCAACAAAGATTCTTCTTACATCATAATTTGCTATTGTTGTCGAAACAACAACAGTGTCGTCATGGAGAGTTTGGACTCCCCGAGCATCCTCATCTGTAAAAGTAATTACATTGTCTTGGTGTAGCTTCTTCGTCAGCTCTCCTCCATCAGTCGTCCTCGGGTCCAATCATTTGGAGATCATGTTGATGACCCCGGTTGTGGCCTGATTGTTCGCTACCTCCTCAGTCGGTTGCGGTCGTCGGTCGGGGACGGATCGAGTCGGCGGTTTTCTTCAAAATTTTTGAGATACCCCCGACGTATGAGGGCCTCAATCTCATCCTTGAGTTGGATGCACTGCTCAGTGTTTCGCCGTGGCCCCGATGAAATTGGCAGTACTTTCGTCGGTCGAGGCCTTTTGCTTTCAAAGGCGGAGGCCGTCGCAAATATTCTTCCCCTTCGATCTCCATCAAAATCTACGCACGAGGAGCAGAGAGGGGAGTGTAGGAGTCATACTTGGAACGCGTCGGCCTCGGACTTCGCCGTCGAGGCGATCTCGGGCTCCATCGTTGGGGTGAGACCTGTTTGTCGGTCGGAGGCTTGCTAGGCTCGGCAGGGGCCCGACCTTTCCTTCGCTTCTCCTTCGGGCCCTTGGCCTCAGTCAGGCATCGGTCGGAAGCTCCTTCGTCTGCGCGCATGTATTTATACGCGTGTTCCAGCAATTCGGCGTATGTTCGAGGGAGGGTCTTGTCCAAGAAATATGTAAATCGGGACCTCCTTAGCCCCCTCTTCATGGCTGAGATAGCCATGTCTTCGTTGAGGTCCCGAACCTCGAGCGTGATCGTGTTGAATCGCGTCACGAAGTATCGGAGCGTCTCGTTTTCTCCCTGCTTGAGGGAAAAAAAACTGTCCGAGATTCGTGGGGGCTTCCGGCTGGTGCTGAAATGGGCCACGAAAGTATGTTCGAGCTGACCAAAGGAGTAGATGCTTCCTGAGCGGAGGTCGGAGTACCAAGCCCTGGCGGCCTTGCGAAGTGTGGCGGGGAAGCCGATGCAAAGAAGAGCATCGGTCGCCCCTTGGATCGTCATGAGAGCCTTGTAGCTCTCCAGATGGTCAACTGGGTCGGTGGAGCCGTCATAGGGCTCCACATGGGGCATCTTGAACCGACTAGGGATCGGCTTGTCGAGGATGAGTTGGGAGAGAGGTTGGACGGTCTGGAAGTCAACGTCGTTTGAAGACTTCTGCCCGTCCACCTGAAGCTGAGCGAGCCGACGGTCGATTTCTTCGAACCTACGTTCGTAGTCGTCGGTCTGTCGGTGCTGGGAGACCCTGGGGGTGGAGTCTCCCAACGAATCCGAGAGGGAGGCAGACGGTGTTCGCGGCCGCTTCTCCTTCCTCGCTCGTTCCAACTGAGAAGGAGAAGGTCGTCGGGACTGATGGGTATCATGCCGTGGCCGCCTCTCCTCCTCTTGGTGGGAGTGCTGTGACAACTGCTCCAGAGGAGGAGATGGAGACTGACGCGGGCGCCGGTGGCTACTCCTGGAGGGCATCGGGTGTGCCACCGGCTGCTCGATCGGCGATTGCGGCAACCGGATTGGTTGTTGTTGAAGGCTCTTGACTGCATCCGCCAGCACAATCATCTGCCGCACAATTGCCGTAATTTGCGCCTCCGTGGTCACCACAGGATGCGGAGAGCTGGGCTCCACCATGAAGGGTGGAGGAGAGGTCTCTTCCCGATAGAAAGAGTGCCTCACCGATCCGATGACCCTCGATCGCTGAGCCCTGGTTCTTGTCATTCCGGAAGAATTTTTTCAAGCTCTGTGGAGGTCGGACCGAAGCCCCCTACCTGGCGCGCCAAAACCTGTTGCAGCCAATCCCCTCGTCGCCTGGTCGTCGGGAACGAGCACCTGCAAGGGAAGTCCACACTAACCGGAGATGCCTCCGGCGGAGACCCTCCGACGGTCAAGTCAGAGAGGAGACTAGGCAATAGTAGAAAGGAATCAGGGGAGCTCAGTGAGAGAAAGAGAGAGAGAACTAGAGAGAGGGAGTTCAGGGGCTTCGAAAGAACCTCCGCAGCACTGTTGCCTTCTCCGTTTTATAGTAGAGCGTGGCATGGTGCCGTCATTAATGGCGCAGACAACTAGGAGAGTTGTCAAATCATCGGAGGCTGTCAGAGTCACCACGAACTGTCAAGTCGCCGTGGGTTGTCAAATCGTTGAGATTAATCTATGTCCTCGGCAGGACAATGTCCCAGAGCCGCTATGCCGCATGCTTTTGTCAGGACGGCGGTCCCCAGCAGTCGTACGGCGTTTGGAGGAGCCGATCGGCTGGGACGTTAGGTGAAGACCCAGGGACCTCCCCCTCCGACGGTCTGTCTGATGCGTTGCGAAAATCGGAGGTCGGGCCCCATCGTTCGGCCAGTTGAGAATGGAAAGGATCTTCCCGACCGACATACCTTCGGTCGGAAGGTGTCGACTGTCGTCGGTCGGTGCGGTCGGTAGAGTCGGATGCCAGTTAGACGGGCCCAATGGTGAGTCGACATGAGAGAGACCGATCGGTATATCCCAACAATTTTCATATGGTTTTCTGCTTTGAGACGGTATACTTTAGCCTCGTGCTCACATTGGCGTTCCGTTGACAAGTCTAGAAGCCGTGTTAATGCCATCTTGCAAGCCATCAACTTAATACTTTTTCCTAACAGTCCTGGAGCAGCCCACTGTTTCATCGTCTGGAACATGTGATTGCTAATGTTGACCGATCCAAGTTTCAGATTACTTAAAAAAGATGATGTACGATCATTTAAAATACCAGAATGGACGAGCCATTGGACCCAGTCCTACCAGAAACAACATCTACCTCTTGGTCCAAGCCTTTGAACCATTTCAGCAATTTTTTAACCCGTCCAAGCACATGGCCGATCCAATGAACTGTTAAATAGCACCCTCTTCCAGAAGACTTGTATAACAAGTTTAGCCTTCAGCAAAAATATTATGTTTTCTACCACTAGTTTTGGAAGATAGAGACGTCCGTATGCTAGCATTCACAACACCAACCCACATTTTTCTGAAAACAGCTCGTCACCCGTGGATTGCAAGCCAGTCAACCGGTATGCCCTTCCCACTTTTGGACCCGGGATATTATGGTCCCAAACCATCTGAGCAAACAAGAGACATTCAGCAGAACAATCTAAAGCTCAACAGAACCGCAATTTATACCTGAAAGCATCCAAAATAACTTTCTCTTGTTTCCATACCTGCTTGTAAGCACATACCGTCCGTTATAGAGCAATTAAAGGTGATGTAAAGTAGGTTGGGATCCCAAAAAACTGAAAATGATAAAAAAAGAAAAAAAGGAAAAAAAAAAAAAAAGGATCAAACCAAATAGATAAAATATGTTTTGATATCCAAAGTACTGCCACTCTTGACCATACAACATGCAGGACGGTCTAGAACTTTACATATCAATCAGAACATGACAACCTGTAATTTCCCAATGTGATCCAGTTTTATGCAACTTCAAGGTAAATGTGTGACCAGTGCATCAAATGTAACATAAAAAATATTAAAATTTCTGATATTTAAGTCATATTATTTTATATTTGAAATTTTTTATATTTTTTTAAAAAATAATTAATTATAAAGAATTAATTGCAAATCAACAAGCAACGGTCCTTCAATACATGCAGATGAAGCTCGAGTCTAAATCCAAACTTATCGGGTGCATAACATACGAAGATGTACAGACGCATGGCAGGAATCCAATGAATAAAAGAAAAAAAAAGAAAAAAAATATTTGAAGGAAAAGTGGAACCAGTATTTAATGAGGAGGGAAAAAAACCATTGCTTAATCATTTGAAGGAAAAGAAAAAAACCAGTATTTGAAGGAAAAGAAAAAAAAAATTATGTAATCCATTCACTGTTAAGCATGATGTCGGAGAATCCAGTACAAATGCACTTGTTTCACATGTAAGCAACTAAGCAAGCTAGGTAATGAAAAATACAGAAAAACAACAACTGGGAATCTAAAAAGGTCCATAATGCAAATCTTGTAGCACCTAAATTGTCGATAAAGGAATAAGGCTGAATTTGTGAGCAAAACATGGGAAAAAAAGAAAGATGCAAGTGTCAGGTCACTGTACATTTGATAAGATTGCCCAGGGATAAATCTCTCAGAAAGGAAAATTGTTTGGAGCAATTCCTAACTAGATTTTAGAAAAGAGCATGGCTAGAAGTTATTGAGGTTATCAAATGAGAATTTATTGAGAAGGTCAGTTTCAAAAGGAAGGACTAGAAGAAGAAATGGAAGGCCCCCCACTTCACTAGTACACCAGATGACAGATAACATGCCTCAACAGCTGCCAAACTTCCTAATAAAGTCTCTTCTGCATTGGGAACTTTCCATGTGCATGAACATGATAAAGAATGGACCACACAGCATGAAGTTGCATGCATATTGTTTTGTAATTTAGCTATGGATAGACTGCATATGGTTACATGTCAATATATCATGCTGACCAACATTTTTACAGGCTTTCTTAAGGCCAACATTGTGTTTTAAAGAAACCTCAACAGACAAAGGACATAAGCTGGGATTCTTGTTTCTCACTAGGACAACAAGAAAAGATGTATCATAATTAAATTAAATGGCATAAAAACCATAGATTAGGCTATCTGATGGAAGGCATTTAGAGAAATCCAAGGCAGAGAATCACATAAGGGACGGTACCTCATACTTTTCCTGTTACAGCAGGCAAACTCTGATCAAATTTTGAAGAGCTTTGCAGCAAGGGTTTCCTAGGTACATTATAAGGACATTTGCTTCTCACTAATCTTAGTCTATGTTTGCACAAGACATAAAGAAAAACAGTTAAAGCGGAGAATTTCCGCTGATCAAAAATATGATTCAGAGTCATGCATGTTTCAGTAGTCAAGGAAGTTCCAGTCAAGTCTTTCTAGTGTTGCTCTAGCTTGGTTGCATCCTGGTGTAGGTTTGTATCCCCTACTCTCATACTTGAATCATCTTCCAAAGCCATGTCAACTCATCTTGCAAAAATCTACAAGTTTTATAAGGTTGGCACAACCAAAAATGACAGCTGTGTTGGAAGAGCAGAAGAATAACAAAGTATCATTCTACGAGAATCAGGAAATGAACTTTTACTAGTTTGCCATCAATCCATATTTATCATCACCACCAACAACCTCTACAATAAGACACAGAAATTTGAGTAGAAATTTTCTTGAACCTTTCATGCTTTCCTGATATTCTGCATGAACATAACTGAAGTGCAAAAAAGTAATTTGAACTCGAAGGCTTTTTCATATTCTAACATATCTACAGTACACTAATTTAGGCAAAAGATGCATCTCTTACTTTCAGTAATGAAACTTATACTGAAAAAGAGTGAGTAGAAGATAACATCGGATGGGACAATATACTTCAGTATGTATTATTCCAATCTCATTGCAAAGAAAATATAACTTGGATTTTTTCTTTTTGCCAAGTCAGAGGAATTCTTGTATTTTGATCATGTGCACACATCGTTTTTTTGTATGTACATCATATGTACTACATATGAAACTTATATGTGTTATGTGGAAACATGATAGAACTTAGAAGAATCAGACACAATAGCAGAAGGTTTTTATGACATACAACTTGCAGTCTGGAGTCAGTGCTTCTGCTCATGCATATTTCATGATCATCCGGACCCTGCAGCTGTAAGTCCACATCTGCTTTATTTATATGCTATGCTCTAATCTCCGAAATAATGCACCCTCCTTATAAGGAAAGTTTCTCAATGTTGCCCATTTGGCTATCAGCATCTTCATTGTTGTCTGTCAGGCACATAAATTGGAAAGCATGAGAATCTGAGCTTCAAACATTTAGCTGAAATCTCTACAACTTAAATACATAATGATGTGTTGGGGGAAAGAGAACTGCAAAAGCAGAATAGGTAACACATGTTCCTCGGCATTTAAAATACCAACTATAGGATGGGATGTGCATATTGGAACTCAATAGCTTTATAACAAAGTCATATTGAATCTTATCTACATAAAACAAAAACACATGTAACACAACAAAAACAACCTTCCATTGTCATCTCTTCCCCAAGTCCCATAATTTTCTCTGGAATTGCAATTGCTGTCAAAAGGCAGAATTCCTCTTGAAGTACTTCTCTGCTAAAATCATGCAGATTCCAAAGAATTACTGAATCATGTGTTAGTAAAAACACAACAGGAGTAACAGATACTCAAAGCATCACAGGACAATCAGAACGATGTGTTGTAATATCATTTATCCAAACAGTGCTCTCCATTCCATTCTGTCAACCCTAGCACATTAATATGAGTTTCTTCTTAATTAAGCATTGCACATAGTCAACACTTCTTCAATCACCAACCTCCATTTGATCATGATTGGTCCTAAAACAAACATTAGCCAGCACTTGTTTCTTTTTAGTCCTCATCCCATGGAACACCTCCCATGTATCATTATGCTTACCACAGCAAAACACTCTTCCAATCTGTCAGCGAAGAAACTGCCCACAACCTCATAACAACTAGCATTTGCCGACCATCTGCCATTTCAGTGCATGACTAAAACCTTAACTGCAACTATCGAGCTGAGTCTAAGCCTGCACACCAATGATCAACACGGCATATTAGGGTACATCATCAGCAGCCCATGAGATCCTATTTATTCAGCATGGTGCCTAAGACCTTCTGTAGGAGATCAACAACCTAGGTTTCCTATACAATACAGCCTTGTATGCCTTCCACCTCCATCACTTTTTAGAGTTACAAATAAAAATTAAAAAGCTCCTTTTCTGCATTATTCTGATTTCCCTTAGTTCATTCATTTCAAATTTACCATCTTTATCCCATCTAGGGTCATCTCACAATTAGCCAGCTTTCTTCTCCTCCGCCATCCCAATGGTCAAATAATCAAGAGATGGTACATGGATCTTCCACAGCATATCATGAGAACAGGAAGAGCACTACTATTTGTAGTGCACTTGACAAACTCCATTCTCAGTAGTAATGTGATTCTGTACAGATATGTCACTAAACCATTTCCCACCCAACACACATACATGCGCAAAAAAACAAAGGGAAATGAATTTAGCCATGGAATCAGTAGCTTTGTGCATGTTTTCATCCTAAATTCTAAATTTGCATTTTTCTGGTTTGAAGCAGCAACATCATCATGCAACTATGAGAAATTCAGTTGAATTCTAAGTTCATCTGACAAATTAATAGATGAAAATTTAGGAGGGAAATGCCTTCAACTTCTGCTCATGAATCAATTTTGCACATAGGGGGAAACCTCTGTATTTTGAACATGCTGGAATTTTACTCCATCGAGCCTCTAATGTTCTCCTTAAAATGTCTTCTTCTTTTTTTTTTTTTCTTGACATAAGACAAACTTCCAATATTCACTGACACCATGAGAATTAACTTAATTGCACTTCTTTGCCTTCCTATACCTCATGCACCTGAATGAAGTAAACCAAGGGATCTGTCCTCATTAGAAATGTATATTATTTCATAATGTGTCATTAAGCAAACCACAGTAGTATTCTCCAAGTGTCATCAGTTATTACGACCACAAAAACCTAATGGAAATGCCCAAACAGAACGGGGAGAAAAGCTAAGCCAGAGAAAAGCAATGATTCATGTATGAGACCAAGGTATGCTGCAAATAATTCCACAGAGTTTAATTTTCTTTAATTTCAATTACTTTCATTATCCATTGGCAAGCACTGCAAAAGATTGACACCATAGTACAATCTAGCACCTTTGAAGGTCCCCAAATTCTCCAACCTTGATCACTAACAAAAACACAATGCCAAGGTACATTCTTTTTGCCCAACTGAACAATCTTACTTCTGACCCTAGTGCCAAACTAAAACCCTATCTACCAGCGGGGCAATCAAGCCTCTTTGCACAGAGCCCCTTATTCCTATCCCATGTTTGACAACAATCAATCGAAAGAATACCAAATTCCATAGCACAGCGAAAACTACAAGAAAGCTGTGCCAGCAAGGCCATGGTGCAACAAATTATGAGCAATGGTATCCCTAGCCTGCATAGCACTCACCGATCGGAGGCCGTTCTCGGGCAGCATCTCGTCGTCCACCAGATCATAGCTCAGCTCCGGGTCCAACTCCTCCTTCCTCATCTCGCAGATGTTATGAAGAACGCAGCAAGCCCCGAGCACCACCGGCAAATCTTGGAGCTTTACTTCGGTCCTCTTCTGCAAGCAGCTCCACCGCCCCTTGAGCCTCGCGAAAGCCTCCTTCGCCACCCTCTGGACCTCCCCAATTTTCTCATTGAAGGCGTGCTGGCTCCAAGTTAGGTTCTTTTGGGTGTAGGGCACCAGCACCCAGTCCATGAGAGGGTATCCGGAGCCGCCGACGATCCACTGGTTCCGTAGATGGCCGCCGATTACTCGCTGGTAGAGTGCCGATTTCTCGAGCACCTGATCGTCCGGCATCGACCCCGGCCAGCCGATGCAGACATCGGTGAAGACGCCGTCGGGATCCACCACCCCCTGGACGGTGATGGAATACGAGGTCTTCTGGTTGCGCTCGGTGTGGCGGCGGTTGAAGTAGGCGGCGACGCTGACCTTGGGGGCGATGATGGGGATGTGGGTTGTGTACATGGACCCGACGACGTTGGGGATCCCGGAGAGGACCTCGAAGCGTCGGGCGGCGGCGGCGGCGGCGGCGGGGCCCGGCCACTGGAGGAGTTTGGGCATGAGGACGGTCTTGATGGCGGAGCAGACCTCGAGGACGAGCTTGTGGCAGGTGGAGATTCCGAGGCCGAAGCGCTTGGAGACGACGCGGAGGGGATCGCCAGTGGCGAGCCGGGAGATGCACACGGCGACGCGCTGCCGGACGGGGATCGCCGCCCGGAGCGTGGTGTCCTCTTTGGCCACAGCGGCGCCGAGCTCGTCGCAGAGGAACTCGAAGGTAGCGCGGCCCATCCGGAAGGCCCGCCGGAACTCAGCCTCCGGGAAATCCGGGTGGTTGCACCGGTCCCACCAGTCCCGAGACCGGTCCTTCACCCAAAGCCGCCGGTGGTGGTGCGGCGATGGGCCTCCACCGCCGGCTGTGGAGGAGGAGGTGGGTTGATGTGAAGTGAGGGTGTCGGAGTCGGAGTCGCCACTCTCCCCAGAGGAGCTGGATCTTTTCCTGCCATTAAGCGGACTGGTTTCCGCTTCGGCCGGTTCCCCGACCCGTTTCCGCTTTCTATCGGGCGTCTCCATCTTGGAGGGAGCAGAAGGGGAGGGGAGGCCGAGGATAGCGTCCTGGAAGAAGGAAAAATAGTAGGAATAGTCGTCTTCCGATGAAGGAAGAAAAGGAGTCGAAGGGACGTTCATATAGAAATCCACTAGAAATCCACGGTTTAAGGTCTTCACTAGTCGTGGTAACGGGGAGTACTCGGAGATTTGATTAGCAAGAGGGGAGACGAGAGGGAGCTGAGACTTGAGACCTGAGACGGTGGTTGGTGTGGACATGGGGGCGGTAGGAGGTTATATATATATGTTACGGGGGGTATAACCGTGTGAACGCGGTATGGTGGAGTGCTTCCGAGAAAGAGGGCTGACTGGATTCTAGTATACTGAACCGCGGCTAACGCGGGAGGGAGGAATGGGATGGAGACCAGGTGGGGTTGGTTTAAGGGTGGGACGGAGGGAGTTGGGATGAGACGGAGGGTGTGGGGTCGAGGGATGACGTGATGCGATGGTTTTTGGATTCTGGGAAAAAAAAAAAAAAAAAGGGAGCCACGGCTAGCGCGGGGGCACCACGGTGTGCGCGTTTGTTGGGGGCTGATTCGTGAAACGCGTGTGCAGAGACGAAGGTTGGACGGTGGTTCTCGTCTGGGGTCCAGAAAAGGTTAAAAAAAAGGTAATGATGAGAAAGGAACGGGCAGCCACCGTGTCCGGGAACACATGGAGCTGGGATTGCCAAATGGGTCCGGTCAGACTCTGATTCACCCAAGAGCAATCAAACAGTCAGACGCAGGGTACTGAATGGACTTCGATATTTATAGTTGTGGCATGACGACCTTTATTTTGGCGAGAAGAGAATTCCATATTTCCATCAGTCAACGCACTTTTTTGTGTGTGAAAATTAAGTATTGTTTGTTCATATATAGTATGCTTGTTCCTACATCAAACTGAAAAAAAAAAAAAACAACGAATAAACAAATAAACCAAAAAAAGAAAACAAAAAGAAAACCAAAGGTGATGTATTAGAGAATTACAAGGATGACGAAAAATAAATACTGCACAGAGTAAATAGATCGATTTTTTATTGACTGTATGGATGTGGCAGCTGTCTGTTCCAAAAGGTAAGCAAAACTCTGGTCGGTGTCATATGCAAATTCAAATTTTTTTTTCCCTTAAGAAATTAAGACATATAAATACTGATGGCTGTGGGACAAAATAGCGGAGAAGACCGCTGCAAGAAGGCTGAGAAAATGCTAGAAACAACGGAAGAGAGCAGCCACCCTTTGAAATGCCCGGGACAAAATATTTGAATGAAAAGATTAGTTGGATAATGAATAACTGGTTGTGACATGGAGGATATTTTGCCTAACCTTGATAATAATCGAAGTGAGATCATCTCTTTATGATCAATTTCGTCACCTTGAACATAAATGAGATATGATCACATCAGTCCAAAAATATCGACAGCAATCATGTCCAAAACTATTATCGTATGATTAAAATGATCATAACTGCATGAGTATGCGGATAACTATTTTGCCCCACTTAACCGTGAACTAGATATTACTATGTAATTACTGTATATCCTATTTATCCTAGAAATGACTATCAATCTCTCTCTATAAATAGAGAAGTGCAAAGAACCTTCGAGGAAACCATTCAATGATCTCTTGCGGCTTTGCCTCTTCCATCATTTTTTAAATTCCAAATGATTTGAATATTGAAAATTTTTTTATCAAAAAAATTTCTAATAAAAAAACTTTACCTCAGATCCAAATAACAACTAAGAAGCAGCAGCAATTTTACCGACCTCAGTCAGCCTGCCTGATATCGGAGTTCAGCAGCAACTGGTTGTAAACCATCTTTAACAATAAATCAACAAGCAAGAGGATATGGCTTGATTTGAAAAAAAAAAGTAATATTCATATATTTTTATGCATTGACTACCATCAAATATGATATTTTTGTAAATATGATGTTAACTTCGTCCGCCACGTGGTACTATGTTTGTGTTTATTTTGGATTAGGAGTGACAACAACGTTTTTTAAGGTGGTGAATCAACGACAAACAGATATATATGTAGATTTTTAAATGTACTATACCAAAGAAAAGATGGATAATGTATTACATGTTAGTAGATATTTAACATCGATCATTTGGACCCAAAAACATATCCGATTGTAGGCTACAGAATGCAGGTAATGACCAATTAAGGGAAAAAAATGTCTCTTGTGGTTTTTTTTTTTTTTCTTGACGCAAAGTAGATAAATGCAGGATGCTAAAGGAACAACCCAAATACAAATATAGGAGAAGCGAGTGGACATACCTAAAACTCTAAGGACTCGTTTGCTCGAGGAAAAATAGAGGAAGGATGAGAAAATTTTTGAAAAATCGAGAGAGGATCTCTTGTTTGATTAGTTTTGAAAAAAAAAAAGAGTAGAAGAAACTACTCCAATAGAAAGTAATAGAAATAAAAATTCATGGAGAAAATAGATTTTGATATTTTTCATGAGATATGAAGTGGTGGTATTTTTTTTAAAATATTTTTTTAAGATCCACGATTAAAATTTTATAAAATATCAATGGATGATTAGGATGGAATACTGAATAATGATATAATATTATTTTAATATTTATATTAATATAATATTTTATTAATATTGATATAATATTTATATTAATATATTAATATTAATGTAATATTATATTTAAATTTATATTAATAAATTTATTTTTAAATATTAATATATATTTTAGTACAATATTAGTATATATTAGTATTATATTAACACAATAAATTATTATGATCTAATATTTTATTATGATATATTAATATTATATTTATATTAATATAAATATAATATTTATATTTATATAAAATTTAGGAGCAAAAATTTACCATCTTGTATATGTTAAAGATATAATAGATATTTTATATAATTTTTTTAAAAAAATAAATATTTAATTAAATATAATTTATTTTATAATAAATTATTTTTTAAAAATATTTTAAAATATAATTTATTTTATAATTTATTTTATTTTAAAGATTTAATTTCTCAAAAAAAAATTCTTCCCGCGGACTATGAGGGATAACACACGAAGGCACCGATGGATGACCATCTTGCCAGCCGTACCCAACAGTACGAAGAGCATTGGGACCTGATAAAAGTAACTCCCAAACCTTCAGCCTGTGGTAAGAGGAGTTGGAGCTGGGATGGGGCCCCCAAGGCGTAAGGAAACTTCAGTTCGAGCGGCAAAAGAGGCGATAAAGTTTGCCGGTCGATTCGCCTCCCGAGAGACGTGCGATGCCAAAGAAAAGTGTCTCGAATATTTGGATGCCACGATGTCCCTCAAATAGATATTTTCCTGCACTCTGCCGACCTAAAAGTTATTAATCCAAGTGATGACCGCTACAGAATCATCTTCAGATGACCATTAGAGAATCATCTTTAAGCCATTGTTAAAATTTTATGACTGCAACATTAACACGCATCCAAGATATGATAAGATCTACAAAAGAAACAATAGAGGGCGGCAATTTCTTGCCACCAGCTCTAAAATTTTTTTCTTGGTGATCATGAATTTACAAAGCTGCTGGTACTGCTATAGCTAGTTAGAATGGGCTAACACATTTACATTAACTTTTAACACCCTTGAGGGAGGGGGGGAGACCACCTCGCATGCTGCATTGGGTTACAATTGTAGAAGGAGTGCTAGCACCTCGTAGCTCATCGGAGCATCAAAAATATGAGAATTTGTCGCCGAGCATTATTAATTAGTCAAAATACAAATCTAATCAACTCGATTGGAAGAGTTAATATATGCTGAAATATGAGTTCATTGCAAGCAAACCATATAAGCCGTAGACCACATGCCAGCTTAGCTTGACTCTTTTTTTTTTTTTTTTTTACTCGAGCATTAGAGAGAATTTCTAATGCTGGCAAAAAGTCAGGAATTAATGAAGTTCAGCTGGTAAATATCATTGAGCTATCTCCAACTTCCAGCAATATAATGACGGAATATGAAAATATGGTCATAATCCTCTGTGTCATATCCACATATGTCATAGGATTGTTAGGCCACTCAAATGATATCCATGTGATATAATAGAGATTTAGATTGTAGTCGGTGCCAGCAGCCACCCCAAGAAAGTTTTAATCCACAGAGCACAAGCATCTTCCAAATTCATCGAAACTAGCGGTGGTTAATAGGCTCCTAGGGGGATGAATTGACTTATGTAACTCTTTAAGAGTAATATGAGTTGATCTATTATGGGCCCAAGTAAACTGATCAGGCCACATCCCTTTCGCCAAAGGAATTAAAGTTATGGTAGTCATCACTTTAGCAAGGAATAAAGGAGATAAAACATGATAGCTCCATTCCCCATTAGAAGTATGAGAAATTGTACCAACATATGAAAATCTACCAGATCCATATTAATATATGTTGGCTGCTGGGGGATACCCACCGACCGACCGACCGACGGCCGGAAGGACCGACCGACTGACGGCCCGACCGACCGACTGGCGGCCCGACCGACTGACGGCCCGACCGACCGACCGACGGCCGGACCGACCGATTGGCGGTCGGAGCGACCGACTGAGGATATGTCGGGCGCACCTTTCCCGACCGACTGAACCCAGAGGTCCGACGGCCGACTCACGAAAGACTCGCCGACCAACGGAAGGGCCCGACCCCACTCAGCTGGCCACCGACTTTGGGTCGGTCGGCTCCCCCAATCGCCGTACAGCCGCCAGACCTTGTCAGCTCTGACAGCGACATGCGGCACGGCTACCTAAGGGCATTGTCCCGCCGAGGGCATTGTCAACCCTGGTGATTTGACAGCCACACGGCGACATGACACTTTCACGGCGACTCTGACAGTCTACAGTGAGTTGACAGTTCCTCACTTGTCTGCGCCATTAATGACGACGTCATACCGTGCTCCACTATATAAATCGGGGAAGGCAACAGTGCAAGGGATCCGCTCCATCTCTCCCACTTCTCGACACCCGAAAACCACAGGCTCGCTCCTCTCCCTCTCTCTCTCTCTCGATCGAGCTCTCTGTCTACATTTCACTGTTGCCCAGTCACCTCTCTGACTTGACCGTCGGAGGGTCCCCGCTGGAGCCGCCTCCGGTCAGAGTGGACTTCTCGTTTTTGTAGGTGCACGCTTCCCGACGATCGAACGACGAGGAAATTGGCCGCAACAGATTGGCACGTTAGGAAGGGGACAGCATGACAAAGACAAGAGCTCAACGATCGAGAATCACTGGGTCGGCAAGGCGCTCTTCCTGCCGGGAAGAGGCCTCCCCGCCACCACCGGCGGCGGAGCCCAGCTCTCCGCGCCCTGCAGTGACCACGGAGGCACAGATTGCGACCATCGTACGGCAGATGACCGTACTGACGGACGCAGTCAAAAGCCTCCAGCAGCAACCGGCGGCCCGACCGATGCCCTCCAGGAGCAGCCGCCGACGACCGCGCCGATCCCTGTCGCCTCCATGCGAGCGCCCCCAACAGCGCTCCCACGGGGAAGAGGAGGGACGACCATGACGCGACGACCGACGGTCCCAGCAGCCCTCTCCTTCCCTGTTGGAACGGGCAAGGAAGGAGAAACGACCGCGCACGCCGTCGGCCTCCCTCTCAGAATCTTCCGGAGACTCCACTCTTGGGGTCTCCCAGCATCGACGAGTGGACGACTACGAGCGCCGGTTCGAGGAGATCGACCGCCGACTCGCCCAGTTGCAGATGGACGGCCAGAAGTCTTCGAACGACGTCGACTTCCAGACGGCCCAACCTCTCTCCCGATTGATCCTCGACGAGCCGATTTCCAGTCGGTTCAAAATGCCGCACGTGGATCCATACGACGGCTCCACCGACCCAGTCGACCACCTCGAGAGCTATAAAGCTCTCATGACGATCCAAGAGGCAACCGACGCTATTTTTTGCATCGGCTTCCTCGCCACACTCCGCAAAGCTGCCAGGGCCTGGTACTCCGATCTCCGATCGGGAAGTATCCACTCCTTTGGGCAGCTCGAGCACTCGTTCGTGGCCCATTTCAGCACCAGCCGAAAGCCGCCGCGAACGTCGGACAGCCTTTTCTCCCTCAAGCAGGGGGAAAATGAGATGCTCCGACACTTCGTGGCACGATTCAACACGGCCACGCTTGAGGTCCGGGACCTCAACGAAGACATGACTGTCTCAGCCGTGAAGCGGGGCCTGAGGGCGTCCCGATTCACCTATTCTCTGGACAAGACCCTCCCCGGACATATGCCGAGCTACTGGAGCGCGCATACAAGTATATGCGCGCGGACGAAGGAGCGTCCGACCGACGCTTGGCCGAGCCCAGAGGCCCGAAAGAGAAGCGGAGGAAAGGTCGGGAGCCCGCCGAACCCAGCAGGCCCCCGACCGGTAGTCGGGTCTCGCCGCCCTGACGAATCCAAAAGTCACCCCGGCAACAGACTCCGAGGCCGGCACGCCCCAGGTATGACTTCTACACTCCTCTCTCCGCTCCTCGTGCGCAGATACTAATGGAGATCGAGGGGGAAGAATACCTGCGACGGCCTCCGCCTCTGAAGGCAAAAGGCCTCGACCGTCGGAAGTACTGTCGATTTCACCGAAGCCACGGTCACGACACCGAGCAGTGCGTCCAGCTGAAGGATGAGATCGAAGCTCTCATCCGCCGGGGGTATCTCGGCAAATTTCGGAAGGGTCCGCCGACCCAACCAGTTGCCGATCGACGACCCCAGCCGACTGAAGAAGCGGCGAACAATCAGCCGACGGTCGGAGTCATCAACATGATCTCCAAGCGGCTGGGCCCGGGACGTCTACGGGAGGAGAGCCGACGAAAAAGCCGCGCCCGGACGACGTAATCACCTTTACGGAGGACGACGTTCGGGGCATCCAAACTCCCCACGACGACGCTGTTGTTGTATCGGCAACAATAGCCAATTATGATGTAAATGAATTTTTTGTTGATAATGGAAGTTCGACAAATGTTTGTTTTACTCGACCTTCTCCCGAATGCGACTGTCAATTGACCAACTTAAGAGGGTCTCTGTGCCCCTGATCGGCTTCGTCGGAGATGCTGTCACGACAGAGGGAGAAATTACCTTGCCCGTGATGACCGGCACCGAACCTCGGCAAAGCACGGTCCACCTAACTTTCGCGGTCGTCCAAGTTCCTTCGGCTTACAACGCCATACTTGGACGACCCGGATTGAACGCCTTAAGGCGATCGTCTCGACGTACCATCTCCTTGTTCGGTTTCCGACCAAACACGGAATCGGAGAGATACACGGGGATCAACAGCTCACCCGACGATGCTTCCAATCTCCACTCAAACGACGACGAGTCGAAGGGCTCCCTGACAATCGACAAGCTGGACCAACGGGAGGAGGAAGAACGAGGTTCGCCGGCCGAGCAGCTCGAGGCGGTCCCGATAGGAGAAAATCCGACAGAAAAGTTTGGGTCGGGTCCCAACTGCCGACACCGAACGACGCCGACTGACGGAGCTGCTGACGGCCAATGCCGACATATTTGCTTGGTTGGCAGCAGATATGTCGGGCATCCCCCCAGAAACAATAACCCACCGACTCAACATCGACCGACGATGAGACCGGTGAGGCAGAAGAAAGGTCCTTCGCTCCAGAAAGGCAGAGGCCATCGACGAAGAAGTGGACAAGCTACTCGAAGCAGGCTTCATCCGAGAATCCACGTATCCGATTGGCTCGCCAATGTTGTCATGGTCAAAAAAGCCAACGAGAAGTGGAGGATCTGCATCGACTACACCGACCTCAACCGAGCCTGCCAAAAGATAGTTCCGCTTTCCAAGATCGACCAGCTGGTGGATGCGACGTCCGGATTTCGACTGCTCAGCTTCATGGATGCCTTCATCGGGTACAATCAGATTCGAATGGCGCCTGAAGACGAGGAGCACACCGCGTTCGTGACTCCCAAGGGCCTCTACTGTTATCGGGTGATGCCCTTCGGACTGAAGAACGCCGGCGCCACCTACCAGCGACTCGTCAATAAGGTCTTCAAAGACCAGATCGGGTGCAACATGGAGGTATACGTGGACGACATGCTGGTGAAAAGCACGTAGATCCCAGACCATGTTCAGGATCTCGAGGAGACCTTTCGCACCCTTCGACGACACCGAATGAAGCTCAACCTGACCAAGTGGTGCTTTTGGGGTGACCTCAGGGAAGTTCTCGGATTCCTCGTCTCTCAGAGAGGGATTGAGGCCAACCCTGAGAAAATAAAGGCAATCCTCGACATGCGTCATCCGAACACCAAGAAGGAGGTCCAACAGCTGACGGGAGAATCGTCGCGCTTAGCCGATTCAT